>NW_007738759.1:0-5488 GCF_000696425.1 Galeopterus variegatus
GGAGCGCCACCGCGCTTCCCAAGCAGCGCACTGTAGCAGTGCGCCACCGGGCCGGCCCGCTGTTTTAAGTTTTGATACTGAGGCATAGTATCAGAATTCATTGCCAAGTATCCCTAACATCCAGATATTATGACAGAGCAAATAGTTGGATGCAAATAGAACAAATAATGAGAAGGACTCAGAGTAATTCTTAAAAACACGATCTAAAGAATTAATTAAAACCATTAATACAAGCTCATTGTAGAATACTGGGAAAAAGAATAGCACAAAGAAAAAAGTAAAAAGCATGTTAATTCCTTTACTCATAACTGTTTTGGTTTGATTACATGATTTCTCCTCTCTCAGGCAGCACAAAGGTCATTCTACATTTTAAATATTTTTCTACAACATTTCTTTTCATGGTAGCAGAATATCCTGTGAATTTACTATAATTTAATGATTTTTTTTAATATATAGGTTATTTTCAGTTTTTTTGTAATTGTGGGTGAAGTTGTGATGAACATTATTAAATTTTTGCAGACTTCTCTATTTCCCTGCAATAAGTTCCTAGACTTGGAATTGCTGGCTTCAAGTGTGTACCCATTTAAAAATTGATTTTAGTACAAATTGCCATATTGATATTTCCCCAGAAATCTGTTATCTGTTTTGCCTATAGCCTTATAAACACTGGATATGGTCTCTAAAAACTTCCTTCCCCATTCGATTGATGGAAAATGATATTCTTATTCTTTAATTTGCATTTGTTCGAATATTAGTAAAAGTGAGCAGTTTATGCTTATAAGACATCTTCTTTTGGGAATTACAGTTTTAAATCTCTTTCCTATTTTTCCCCCTATAGATGTATTCCTTTTTCTCTTAACAACTGTGAGAATTCTTTATTTATTTATTTATTTTCAATGTTTTGTTTTGTTTTTATTGATTATGAAGATTCACAGGGTGCAAAGCAAATTGTCACCACTCGTGCCTAAGATGTGATGGCCAGATCCATACTGGCAGCATGTCAGTTACCACAGATTGTGATTGTACCCCATATCCCCCACTCAATTATCCCCTAAATTATCCCCAATCTCCCTCCCCATCCCCCTTTCCCCACTCCACTTTTTATACCTAGGTATGTTCTCTCCCTCTGCAAGTCCAACGCACCACTCTGGTCTTTCTTTCCTTTCTTCTTTACTGCTTAGTTCCCACTTACGAGAAAGTACATACAGTATTTATACCTCTGTGCTTTGCTTATTTCACTTAACATCAGTTTCTCCAGGCTCATTCATGTTGTTGCAAATGGGAGAATTTCATTCTTTTTTATAGCAGAGTAGTATTCCATGGTGTATATATACCACACTTTCCTTATCCAATCCTCCATCGACGGACATTTAGGTTGGTTCCATATCTTGGCAATTGTAAACAGAGCTGTGATGAACATGGAAGTGCAGGTATCCCTTCGACATGATGATTTCTATTCCTTCAGGTATATACCCAGGAGTGGGATTGCTGGATCATATGGAGAATCTATCTGTAGTTGTTTGAGAAACCTGCACACTGTTTTCCATAATGGTTGTACTAATTTACAGTCCCACCAACAGTGTAGGAGCGTTTCCTTCTCTCTGCATCCTCACCAGCATTTGTTATTCTCATTCTTTTTTTTTATAACCAGTCTAACTGGGGTGAAGTGATATCTCAATATGGTTTTAATTTGCGTTTCCCTGATGAATAGTGATGTTGAGCATTTTTTCATGTACCTGTTGGCCATTTGTATGTCTTCCTTTGAAAAATGTCTATTCAGTTCCTTTGCCCATTTTTTAATTGGGTTATTTGGTTTTTTACTGCATAATTGCTTGAGCTCCTTATATATTATGGATATTAATCCCTTGTTGGATGCAAAGTTAGCAAAAATTTTCTCCCACTCTGTAGGTTGTTATTTCGCTCTGTTGATTGTTTCCTTTGCTGTGCAGAAGCTTTTTAGTTTGATATACTCCCATTTGTTTATTTTTTCTTTTGTTGCTTGTGCTTTTGGGCTCATGTTCATAAAGTCTATGCCCAGACCTAGGTCCTGAAGTGTCTCACCTATATTTTCCCTTAGTAATTTTACAGTGTCAGGTCTTATACTTAAGTCTTTAATCCATTTTGAGTTGATGTTAGTATATGGTGAGAGGTACATGTCTAGTTTCATTCTTCTACATAAGGATATCCAAGTTTTCCAGCACCCTTTATTGAAGAGGCAGTCTTTTCCCCAATGTATATTTTTGTTCCCTTTGTCAAATATCAGATGGCTGTAAGCCTGAGGGATGATTTCTGGGTTCTCTACTCTGCTCCACTGGTCCAAGTGTCTATTTTTATGCTAGTATCATTCTGTTTTGGTTACTATAGCTTTGCAGTATAATTTGAAGTCAGGTAGTGTTATGCCTCTGGCTTTATGTTTTTTGCTCAGGATTGCTTCGGCTATTTCAGGTCTTTCGTTGTGCCATATGAATGTTGAGATTGTTTTTTCCATTTCTGTGAAGAATGTCATTGGTATTTTGATGGCATTGCATTGAATCTGTAGATCGCTTTGGGTAGTATAGACATTTTCACAATGTTAATTCTTCCAATCCAAGAGCATGGAATGTCTTTCCATTGTGAGAATTCTTTAGAGATGAAGATATATGTGCAAATAAAAATTTCCTGGTTTTCCATTTGTCCTTTAGTTTTTAAAGTCAGTTTCTTCTATTTTTCCAGTGCACGAATGAGCTTTTTCCCCATTTATTATTTTTTCCTGTGCTTTTATGCTCAGAAAAGCCTGATATTCTGACATCAAATACATATTCTCTATATTTTTTTTCTAGTTCTATTGTTATTTCACTTTCCCATTTACTTTATAAATCTTTTTGGCAATTATTTTGTTTGTAAAGTGAATTAATTCAATTATTTTGCAAGTCTAACTGGAGAAAAAGTCATACTTGAATGTTATAATTTTTTAACAGTAATTTCTTTTTCAAACATTAAAGTGAATTGGTTGGAGTTTAACTCTTTTTAGAGTATTTGAAAACCCTGTTTGCTCTTTGGTCCTAAATTGGGGGCGAGTGAATGATTCTGAGGTCACCTGAGACCTCTTCGTGGTACTAGAACCTGTGCTCATGCATCTTCTGCTGTTGTGCCCCTCCGGGCTGTACCTCTCTCCGCTTAGGCTACCTGGCTCCACCATTCAGCTGCCACATCAGCGGATCCTATAGTTGTTGGCACTCAGGCCAGACACGACCTCTCTCCTTGCCTGCTCTGCCTGAATTGCCCATGTGCAGAACTGGCAAATTGATAGGTCTCAGCCTCCTTGATTCTTGCTGTTTCTCGAGCAAAAATTAGACCCCTGGACAGACACACACAGCCTTGTGCTCTTTGGGTGAGCTCTCCTTGGTTACAACCTGGCTCTACAAGTTCCCAGCCCTTTGGGGCTTCTTGATAACAGGGACAACACTCCTATTAACACTACTTTTATAAGCATCTAGATGATAGCAAATTGTTTAGTTCCTGTGGGTTATTCATTTTAATGTGTATACAAAGGGACCAACAAAGTAATATTGCTTTGTTGACATTAAAGGCCAACAAGAGGGACTAGTTAAGCTACATTTTCTTTTTAAGAAGTCATGTTTCCTTCTGTGAATTTGCCTCTAACAGGTTGTTTAATATTACAAGAGGCGGTGTAGTGTTAACAGAGCATGGGACTTCAAATCAAAAGTCCTCTGTTTGCATCCTGGCATTGCCACTGTGCAGATGTGTGACCTTGGGTAGTTCACTTAACCTTTCTGAGTCTGTCAGAATTTTAGAGGGACTCTTTCTGTTCTAGAACAACAACCACCAGATTATAAAGAGAATGCTATCTGGTACTCTCTTGCCTGTAATACTATAAAAATTTGCATTTATAATATCTGCTAATACACATCTTCAATTTAATCAATCACGCAGAAGCCCAACCAGAGCAGGTGGCAGATGGGAGTGTAGGAATGTAGGAGCCAGTGTGTGTGTGTTATGTATGTGTTATGTGTGTGTTGTGTCTTCAAACAAACAAACCCACCAACATTTCTGCCTCTAAGCATTCACAGTGATTATTTGTTGTGTACATCCCTGCTCTTTCTGTCACTTATATTTTTTTGTAGGAAGAAGACCTTGCAAGATTATATAAATTACATGTTAGTTTACTGGATATGTTTTCTATTCTCTCAAAGGATTAAATAGAGATTTTCTGTATGTCCTAAGACCTCTGGTTTCTTCACTCTAAATTGTGAAGAACAGTTTGATGATTAAAAGTTCTAAAACATCTAATCTGTGATCATTTAAAAATATTTTAGTTTTTTTCAAATTGAGTGTGCTCACAAGAGTTTACAAGAACTAATAGTCCAGTCTCTGATAAAGATGTATAAGTTTATCATTTTCATGGTAATAAAGATTTGTCCACATTCCATGGGGAGCACAGAGGAGGAGCAAATTAAGAAGGAGAGGGCTTCATGGAAGAGGTGACACCTGAGTTGGGTGTTGAAGCATATATAGGAGTTGGCCAGGTAGAGATGTGGGAAAAGGGCATTTTAGGCAGAAGAAACAGCACACACAAAGGCAAGCCATTGGGCAAAACTGTGGCACCTTTGGATACACTAAGCAGTACAGGGTGACTAGTGGGAAACTGTGGCAGGTGAAGGGAAGAAGGGGTTGCTGCAAGGGAGGTCCCTAAGGTAAAAGGGTAGATCATGAAGGAACTTGTATGTTATCCTAACTGGCATGCGATGGATAAACCACTGAACATTTTTAGGTCACAGAGTGATAGCAGATGTGCTGTTCATAATGATAACTTTGGAATCAGAATGGAAAAACCAGTGCCATGGAAGAGCCTAGGCAGGTGTCTGATATGGCCCTCAGTTTCAAACAGTGCTCTACAGTTTATAAAGAGCTTGCACCTGTATTATCACATGCGCTTCATCACTCTCCCGAGCAGTGGGTGTTAAGCTGCCTTTGCAGATGAGGAAGCTGAGTCCGGAGACATGAGGGCCCTAAGCTGCTCAGCTGGTGGGGTGGGCAGAGGGAGAGGTGTGCATCCACCGATCCTTCTCGGGCCAGAATTATCTTTTCCTTTTTACCCCATCCATTTGGAAGCTTGTATCTCAACAAAAGTACTGAAGTGTTTTTCTAACTCTTTTAATGAGAATTGACTTTTAAAGTAGCTTTAATCTTGATAAAGAAAGTTTGACAGGACAAACAACTCTTGTCCTGCAGGTATTTATTTAGCATAATAGAATCAGGTCGATTTGCCTCCTTGCTGATGTTCTCCTGTTAATGATAGCATTCTACTAGCTGATGGCTTATTTTTTCTGATTAGCTACAATGGAAAAAAAAAATCCCCACTGTGATTTTATTAGGATAGAATACAACATATCTTGAATTTATGTTTCAGTTATTTCAGTAACTTCGATCATGCTATTTTGTCGTAGATTAAGCTGGCATTGAGGCTATCATTTCTTGCTGTTTAAAA
>NW_007738759.1:7019-8547 GCF_000696425.1 Galeopterus variegatus
ATCTAACCGAAGAAGCATATGGGCTCATTAGGAAGGATGGCTTCTCTTTTCCTACTTCCCCAAAAAAGGAGAAATTTAATAGATCTTAGACTATTTTAATGGATTTTCCCAGAAAATGAGGACATATTCTTCATGAGGCTGTGCCATACATTGTCCCTTTATAAAAGTGAAACATATAATATCAAATCACAGCTCAGCCATGGCATTTCCCTGGAGAGCTGAGCTGTATCATTTAGGTGTCTTGCTTTTTGGTGGGTTTATATGTTTAGAAAAGATAGAGCAATGAGTACTGAGCATGTGCCTGGTGGTTTCTCTCAAGTGCCAGTTTCTCCAGGCTTATTTTTGGCAGGAACAGGAGATCAGTCAGTTGAATGATGTTATGTGCCTGAGGTTGAGAAATTCATTGTGAAATGCATATTGAGATGGTGGGTGATTAAGCAGCCCAGCAATGTTCTGGGTCATTCACCTTCCATACTGAACAGTGCTTGGGGTCTGGGGCCCGGTGGAGGACCTAGCCTTGGAGGGGGCCCTGCTTGGACTCCAAGGGTCATTCGTCATCTCTAAGACATAAGTGGGCGCTGGCACCTGGGATCTGGGCCAGAATCTTTCTCAAAGAGAGAAGTTCTGAATAAGTGTGTTTTGAATGTCTCAACACCTGATGTATTGGAGGACTTTTTTTTTTTTTTNAGAAAAAAAAAAAAATCCCCACTGTGATTTTATTAGGATAGAATACAACATATCTTGAATTTATGTTTCAGTTATTTCAGTAACTTTGATCATGCTATTTTGTCGTAGATTAAGCTGGCATTGAGGCTATCATTTCTTGCTGTTTAAAATGACTGTTCACTGAGGATGGCAGGTTTATTTTCTCTGTGGCATAATTGAAGATTCTTTGGAAGTGGCTCCACTTACATCTTACCTTCAGTCCCATATGCTGGGGTTGTTGACCCTGCATTTGGAGCATAGATTTTTGCAAAGCTGTTCGGCACTCCCAACCCCTGTTGGAGGACATCCAGTCCCCCTGTGCTGCCACCTGCTCTGCTGAGGTCTAAAGCAAAATGTTCCACTCGGTACTGTTTCTTTAAACCAGAAACAGGGTTCTAAATCTTCAATTTGTTAAGACACAGTCGGAGGAGAGTGTCTAGATCACAGAAAATTGAACTGTGCTAACATGTAGGGAGGTGGATGGATAGTCCTTGAAACAATTACTTGGACATTTGAATTTAAAGGCACTTATCTTTTTAAAGAAGAGATAAAGAAGAAAAAAGCTTAAATGTATATTCCATGCCGCGAGTGAGCCTGTCTGCACTTGCACAGGGTCTAGTATTTATAGGATGATATATGTTTATTAAGGCAATGATGATGTGTACCTGAAGTGAGAGAGTTTTTGGAGCTGAACATTAAATTTGTATCAATATTCTGGAGGTCAAGGTAAAAAGGGATTCAAATGTGTCATATGTCGCTGTTATCTAACCGAAGAAGCATATGGGCTCATTAGGAAGGATGGCTTCTCTTTTCCTACTTCCCC
>NW_007738759.1:9905-12067 GCF_000696425.1 Galeopterus variegatus
TTTTTTTTTTTTTTAAGATCAAACATACTTTCGATTTTATAGTGGTTGTCAATGAGAGAATGGAATCCATTTTACTGGCTTTTCTTCTATAGCTTTATTAATTTTTTTTCAGGATCCCTTTTTCCAGTTAAGCAAACTTTTTTAAGTCTTGCAATATTCTAGGAAGTCTTGGGCACGTGATCTCACAAAAATGTGTGAAGAAATTTAAAAAATATATTACAGAAGATAAGAGATGATATTGTGAAATTAGTTATAAAGCAAGATATAATTCGGGACTTAAATGTTTTCCATATCTTTTAATTACACCTAAATTTATATGAATTTGAAAATGGTAATTTTTTTCAACTTTGGAATTTGATGACATGTATGTTGAGTCTAATTTATTTTTCAAGTGCAAATGAGGTAAATGTAAACACCAGAAGATTGTTTTATACACATGTACACACACATACAAACACACAGACACATGTGGGTGCACACACGCACAATCACATATTTAGTACACAAGAAAAGGTAAATATTCAAGTCCTTTTTATTGAAATATTTTTATAGGACATTCACATTTTTCTGTTTTTTATCTTAAGAAAGGGACATTGTAAGGAAGAGATGTAAGAGTAAATGTGCAAGTTTGCCCCAAATGCCAGGTGTAGGGTTCAGGATAGGGTTTTCTGTACCTTGGGGCGCCACACACACAAAGACTTTCCAGGGGGTGTTGAGTAGGGATTATCTGAGAGGAATCAAATCCCCAATTGTCCGCTGCCAAATCATTCTTTTTAAAAATTGATCTCCCTGAGAACTTGTCCTGCAGCCCTTCTTTCTCACCAACTCTCCCTCAATGCCCTTTCCCATTTTATAAAAGAGATTTATCTGACTCTCACTATGCTGGTATCAAACACCTCCAGGTGCCAAAGAAGAATTCAGAACGCTGGTAAACAGAAAGTGAATGACTAGTTTTGCAAGTCAGGTGGTTTCCATTTTTTCCTTTCAACCAAAGTGAAGGAGGATCTAATCAAGTTCTCTCTTCACTAACAGATCACTGTGGGATTTAGAAAGATATCGAAGAAATGAGTGACGGGGCTATAATAATACTCCTTCTATTCCCATCTATCGTTGATGTGAACAAGGTTTCTCAGTGAAAACTTGTTAAATTAAAAATAAGAATAAATCAAAATAAGTAAACTCAGTTATATGTACATTCACTACTTAAGCATAGCCGTATTCATCTAATTAATCAATACATCTGTGATCAAATTTTACTTTTGTTTTTAATTATTATTTGTGAAATTTGTGAAATCTTTATGTTTTGATCAATTGCAAACCAATGGTAATCTTAATAATAACTCAATTTAGAATATGTATTTTAAACTCTTAGAGCATTATGGTCACAGAAAAATTTTTAAAATGAATTTTAATTAACATACATATTTTTGTTGTACAGAAATAAGATAGAGCAATCAATAAAATATTCTCAAACATAAAAATATATTCTGTTAGAACAAAAATCTGTGGGGTAAATAGAATGAAAATAAAAGCTGAAAAGTTTGTTACTTGTACTTTATTTTCTACCTTTTTAAAAGAATATGTGAATTTCAGAGAGAAATGAATGAATGAATGAAAGAAAAGTTTGTTAATTCCTCCCTTCCTTCAGAATGGACTCACCTCTAACAAGGGTTTCCCAATACTGAGGATAACTTAAATAAACCTGTGTTATCCTCTCTCAGCCCTCTTACCTGAGATAACTAGTGTTCTCGGTCTTGTATTTATTGTTCTCTGCCAAGTTTTGCAGCGCTTGAATAAGTTCTGAGTTACACCTTGATTAAGAACAAAAAACTCAGCAATGCCACTTTCTATCTGCAAGGTGGTTTGACCTCGTTTGGAGCATTTGAACTCCTTCTGAACCCTTCCAAACTTGACAGTCCCATATCTGTCCCCTCACTCAGCAGATAGAAAGTACTTTAGTTGCCAGTTTCTTAGAGGCAAAGGGATTATAAATAGCACATCACTACTTTTTTTTATTGTCGTAGTAAAAGTCATCTTCCATTTTGGCGGCAGTGGTGGTGATGATGATGGTGGTGATGTTAGAACTTATCTTGATCCTGCCAACTCTTTTTTTTTTTTTTTTCCTTTTTGTCTTTTTTACTGACCGGTAACGGGATCGCAAC
>NW_007738759.1:12410-16616 GCF_000696425.1 Galeopterus variegatus
AGCGGGAGCACCGCCACGCTCCCAAGCGGCGCACTCTCCAGTGCGCCACCGGGCCGGCCCCTGCCAACTCTTAATGGATGTTATTTAACTGTGCTGTGTGCCTTATTACAATTTTGTTTGTAAACTCTTTGATGACAGAGCAGGGACTATGTCTTACGCACCTTTTTGGATCATCACAGCATCTGATGCCATATTAGTACTTAGCAAGGAAAATGCAATACAGATAGATTTAAATTGGAATTTTATTGAATTGAAATTGTATTGATGTGGTCATTTATTCAAAAATGTTTATTGGACACCTACTATGTGCCAAGGGGGCTTCAAAAGCCTTATCGTCTAATGGAAAAAATTGTTTAACAACTGCCTAATCTGGGCTCATTCCCTATGTCATTCATTTGATCTTCACAAAATCCTATGAGTTATCAGTACTCCCATTTTACTGATGGACAAGCTGAGGCTTGGTGATATAGGTAATATACCAGATAAGTGGAAATGCAGTCTTACTCCAGACCATGTACCCTTGACTGCTCTATTGTCAGTCCTTAGTTGGCCATGGTTTTGACTTTATTGGAAAAGAATTCTAAATATGGGAACTATTTTTGTGATGTCATGATTAATTATCTACACTTGATAAAATATTAATTTTGTACTTAGGACTCTAGGAGAACAAGACATATATCTTTTATTTTGTTTTTTAGACTTGGAGGAACTCTGAGCTGAAAAACTTGTTACGTATACTTCATTTTTTGCATTTTTCAAAGGAAGCGTAAATTTCAGAGAATTGTTCTTGTTTATTTTGGCTGAGTTAATGGGGCAAATTCACCTCATCTGAAAGGAACAAATAAACAAAAAAGACAGATCTTATCTTTAAATACTAGCATGATGCTATTTAGGGTTAAAACAGTGGTGACATTGGCTCCAGTTCCGGTTTGCAGCAGAGGCATGTTTTTTTGGGTCTCATTTAGGCACTCAGTCAATATTCTTCCAAGTTTTTAAAATATATGACCATTAGCTTACATTTTCCAACATGTTCAATTCTTTTCTCGGCAAAAGTGCTTGTGGTGGATTTTTGAGGGTGAGACCGTGGTCGGTGATGTAACTGAGAATTTCAGGGACTTGGAAATGAAGCTGTTTTGTCATGACTACCCGTTTTGTGCAGAATCATCTAATTCTTTTCTGCACGTGGTTAGTTTTGAAATGAAACTTAACATTTAATGAGACACAGCAGTTTAAGTTGGGCATTTTGAAAAGAGACATCATTGTAATAAAAAAGTGTAAAACCTTAGTTATCTGGACCACCATCAAATGAAGAGCTTGAGATAATGGTGTTTCCTAGAAAGTTCTATCTTTAACCATATCACCCCTTTTCTTTAACCATTTTGTTGGAAATCTCTTTAAAACACATTACACATTCTTTTCTCAAATGAAAGTGTTATTCATTGTTTTATTTGTTTATTTATTTTTATGGATCACAATCACAACTAAAGGCATCATTTATGGCATTTGGCTGCGATTCAGCTATATTCCCTGGATCTGTCAAGGCAGTGGGGTTCGCTGTCCCTGCCATACCTGCCCTGGTTTGCTTTGCCTTGTGAATGCTCAGGGCTATTGGAGATTTGCTGTCTCCTGTCCTGTCAATTGGTGCTTTGCCCTGCTTTCGCTGTCCCTGCCATACCTGCCCTGGTTTGCTTTGCCTTGTGAATGCTCAGGGCTATTGGCGATTTGCTGTCTCCTGTCCTGTCAATTGGTGCTTTGCCCTGTCCGCAGGTGGCTGGAGAAGTGGCTCTCCTCTTTCTGCTAACTTGTGGCTTCTACCGCGCAGTGAATTCAGGGAGTGAATAATAGAATTTGTTGGTGTTTGTAAAAGAAGGGAACAGCTCTCAACAGAGCTCTGAATGCATGCTGGATGTTTTCCACCTGCAGGCAGGAGCCATGCCTGTGTTTACTGTCATTTTTACACTCTGCATACAGTGGCAGCTCACGTACACAATAACCACTGCATTTAATGAATAAATGAACAGCAGTCATGATCTTTCTCTGTTAGACTCCAGGTAATTAGCTCATCAGAAGCCTTTTTTTTCTTTTTCTTTTTTTGTTTTTGCTTAGCTCCTATTTTCAGCTGTGTTTTAGATAGGAGAGCCTGATGGATATCTTTGAATAAATAAATACGATTTAACTGAATTATGCAATTTTTAGTTTTTCTCAGATAATACCATATCAGACAAACAAGAGACCAAAAAAACATAAAAAATTTGTTTTTCTAAAATTAGGCACAGTGTGAATATTTTTAATTGACTTCCTTTATATTTAAATGTCCACAAAATTGAAATATGAAAAATAAAAATGAACCAATAATTGTAGTGGTAAATTCAACTTTAATTTAATTTTCAATTTAGGGCAAGGAATAGAGGGCTAGTTTCCTTTCCCGTAAGGATTTCCTGGAGTACACAGTCCCATTTCCCAATTTTTTTTCATTCCAGGTCACTCAGAATGGATTAAGCTTTTTTATTTTCGCTTTTAAGCAATAATGTCAGAAGCAAGGCAAGGAGATTTTGCATATTTGAAATATTTTTTGTCTTATTTTCTTGTACATTAAGTGATTTTTCTAAAAGATTTAACATCCTGAGGATCCAGGGCCCAGCCAGACAGACCGCAGCTTTGTGGGAAACAGAAGCAGGCACCTCTGGGGCTAATTAGACAACAGTGCCCTTCCTTGGGAGGATGCGGGCACCATGGCTTGTGAGCAGAGCGTGGCCTCCCTTTCAGCCCCAGACCCCCTCCTCCCAGGCCACCTCGGCCATAGCACACAGGTGTGGGCCATGGTCCTGTGAGGACCCCTGTGTCAGGGTGGGGCCTCACGGGAGCATCGTGGTAGGCTCCCAGATCAAGTCCTGAGGTTTTCAGAGTCCATCTGAGGCACCAGTGGTCTACAGGCAAATAAAACATCATGACTGTCATCATGTTGACTGAAGAACTGAAACCCTCAGGCGACTTGCCAAGGATTATGAGGGCAGTAGGAGTTTGTGGTGGGTGGGGCCGTGAGCAAGAGCTCTGGTCCTCTCCAGTTTTGACCATGGCCTGCCCACTCGGTCCTGTCCAGAATATGTTGGCCACAGCATGTCTCCCACTCCCTTTCTCCTGTTCTTCATCCCTGGGGAGGGCTGGAAGCTCGGCCCCTCTGCCCTCTTCTATAAGGCCCACCATAGCCCCCTGGGCCACGGCCCACAGCCAGGGCTGTCCTTCCCGCCTGTGGGTGCCTGTGTGGGACGTCTCCCTCTTTCTTCTGCGTGACTAAGCTTTGACTTTACCAAAGAATGTTCTTTGTGGGACATTTTTTTCAACCAGAAAGTGCTACCTAAAACCTCCTGGAAAATTTCTCATTATTTCAGGAATATCACTAAGCAGTTCCACTGACTCAGCACTTCTGTCTCATTTTCAAGTTTGGGTTTCAGACCCTCATCATTTGGTTGAGGAAATGAAGTAGAGACTTGAGGAGAAGCATTATGTAGTAACACGTTTCATCACAGCTCTGTTAAAGAATATTTTAGAGATTCAGGGTGTTTTCAAAGAAATTTCTTTGACGTTACTTCCTCCTCTGAGTTCCTCACTGGACGTTTTTGAGGAAATCTCCAGTTCTGGAGAAGAAACTTGATGGAAGGCCAGGAGGATTTAGCAGACCGATGCCCGTGAGGATGCTGACATCTGGAGAAACTAGCAAGGCTGAGACAGTTCTGGACCTGGGCCGGCCCTCGCCTCCCCCACCATCCCAGGGAAAGGATAATTCCCACTTGGCCCATTTCCCATGGGATGCTGTGAGGACGAAATGAGATGCAATAGATGTGAAAACACTTGGAAAATTCAAAGGTTAAGGAAGCTCTAGGTGTCTTCCTTACTGGAAATATGAATGTGGCTTTGAGATAAAAGAGGCCCTTTCATTAAATAAGTTTAGGAAAGAGTGAATTTCCTCCTTAGAGACTCTCAATACACTTTAACATGTTAAAGGTTCATGTAAGTCCTGCAGGAAAGATATCTTATTTAATTTTGTTTAACTTAATGTTTCTCAATGTTTTTTTCCTCTCTTGTTAGCTGGCTCTATGAACCGCTGTGAGTGAAGGGCACATGAGCTCTAGCGCAAAGACTTTGTGATATTTATTTTGGCTGCTTATTTACTGATTCTCAGTTTATTCCATATATAGGAGGTCTTCA
>NW_007738759.1:17045-18623 GCF_000696425.1 Galeopterus variegatus
ATATTTATTTTGGCTGCTTATTTACTGATTCTCAGTTTATTCCATATATAGGAGGTCTTCAGACACATCAGCGAGGTGTTATTGTATTTTATTATATACACATATGTATACATATACAAATACATGCACATGTACAAATACATATATATATATATATATATATATATATATATATACACAGTCATGCCTTACTTAACAATGGGAATACATTATGAGAAGTGTGTGATTAGGCGATTTTGTCATAGTGTGAACATCACAGAGTGTACCTACACAAACCTAGATGGTATAGCCTAGTACACACTTAGGTTCTATGGTATAGCCTAGTACACACTTAGGTTCTATGGTATAGCCTATTGCTCTTAGGCTACAAAACTGTACAGCATGTTACTGTATTTAATACTGTACACAGTTGCAACAGTGTTAAGTATTTATGTATCTAAACATATCTAAACAAAGAAAAGGTATAATAAAAATATAGTATTATAATCTTAGGGACCATCGTCCTACATGTGGTTCGCCATTGACCAAAACGTCATTATGTGGCACATGACTGCATTTACATATACACAAATACATTTCAATAACCAGATAGGAGTGCTCTGCCAGATTCAGATAAGTCCTATTCTCATTGTCTAACAGAGCTCAAGTTTTAATCAACCTTGCAGAAAGCATTTTTCTTCTGGTTTTGCCCGTGTATACCTTTTCTCTAAAGAAGCAGAGCTATCATTATTTTTAATAATTCTCCCTTCTTTGGAAAAATTATGGGAATATTTTCTTCTCACAGTTACCAAATGTCCTTGATATCTTTGTACTAAATTTATGTGTAACATCAGAGCTTCTTAGAGTTTTAGAGCTGAAGGAGGCCTTAGACATGATCTTGTTCGGTGATTCTCAGCTCCCAAACATGTTCTTAGCATGATGAAGAGAAGACGCTTGAGGGTGGAAGCCTGGGGAATTTGAAAAAACTACCCATTTCCTTCTAACCTTCTAATTACTAGTCTTGCCAATTGGGAGCTTGCCATACTCCTAGGGGATTGGGGACAACAAAATGTTGCACTGCAGATCCCATCCACCCCCACATTACAGATGAGGACGATGAGGCTTCAAGGTTCAATGATGTCTTCAAAGTCACACAACCTTGCCTAGAAGTGAGCTGCTGATTATCAAAATCTTGCTTTTTCTCCCTATGAGTTTTCCCCAAATGTCAGCAGTTTCTATACTATTTCCATAATTTATGCATAGCACCTACCCCTCTAGCATAATATGCTTCATCATTTTAAATATAGACTGACTTTTATATGTAAATAATTTATAAAAGAAACCTTATATCTCTGTTCTAGGTGGAAATGTAAAAACCAGTTTTGCTTGCTATGAAAAAAAGGTTACACTAAAGATAAATGCAATGAAAAGATATATTAAATTTTAACTAGATAAAGTTGCCTCTTCAAGGTTCTTAGCCTGAAGCTTTCTCACTGCTAAAAAGAGAGATTATCAAGTTATAGAGATATTAAGATAAGCTAGCCCCAAACTATGATACTCTTTTTTTATATAATCAGAAAGATTGAAAGAGGTTGTGAA
>NW_007738759.1:19146-33904 GCF_000696425.1 Galeopterus variegatus
AGATAAATGCAATGAAAAGATATATTAAATTTTAACTAGATAAAGTTGCCTCTTCAAGGTTTTAGCCTGAAGCTTTCTCACTGCTAAAAAGAGAGATTATCAAGTTATAGAGATATTAAGATAGGCTAGCCCCAAACTATGATACTCTTTTTTTATATAATCAGAAAGATTGAAAGAGGTTGTGAAGGAAATAACATTCTCCCAATGTAAGTCCAGGCAATGTTTACCCACCCACACACCATCTAAAATCTTCTTAGCTTCACAGTGAATGATCTGTGTGCTATTCATTAGGAGCTGTCCCCAGAATGAAGTGCCATGTCAGGAAAATCGTGCTTTGATTTGTATCCAGGCTAGTTATAAGATTATGGACTTGGTTGCAATCATAGTTGCCACTGGAAAGAAGAACAAGTGGGAAGTTGTTGGCTGTTTGTATTATGTGTGTAACCACTGACACCATTAGGAAACTCAAAACACAGTGCTTGCTATGTGGTAGAAGCCCAATAAATATTTGTTGAATGAATAAATGAATGACTGGATGGATGGATGGCAAATGGTAGAGCTATACCAAGTCAGGTAGAACTGATAGGCTGGTAATAGCAAGTTTCCGCATTTTGTTTCAAAGCACCTTGAATATCTCAGCAGTGAACGTGAAGTATAGAAGACCTGTAGAAGCAGAGCATGCCCATGGAATATTTAACTCATTAGGAAGAGCATATGCACATTTAAGCATTAAGAAGCCATAGACCGTTATCTTTTAGAGTCTGTGTCACAATTTACCTCATGCACCAAGAGCATAAAGCAGTGAAGACTAAGATCCGAATCCTGATTTTACTACCCAATAGCTAGATGATTTGGGGAAAACTACACTATCTCTTTGAGACTCCTCAGATCTAAAAATGAGGACTATAGTAATGCCTACCTCAGAGGTTGTAAGGGTTAAAGGAGGTGGTGCATACAAAAATCACTTTATAAAGACTGGAGTACTGTATGGCCGCGGGATCTGCATCCTTGGATTCAACCAACCATGGATCAAAAATATTTTTAAAAATTAAAAAATAAAAACAATACAACAATAAAAAATAATACAAATTAAAAATACAGTAACAACTATTTACATAACATTGACATTGCATTAGATATTCTAAGTAATCTAGAGATGATTTAAAGTACACAGGAGGTTAGGGCCGGCCTGTGGCTCATTCGGGAGAGTGCGGTGCTGATAACACCAAGGCTACGGGTTCGGATCCCATATAGGGATGGCCGGTTTGCTCACTGGGTGAGCGTGGTGCTGACAACACCAAGTCAAGGGTTAAGATCCCCTTATCGGTCATCTTTTAAAAAAAAAAAAAAAGTACACAGGAGGTTATATGCAAATATTATGCCATTTTATATCAGAGACTTAAGCATCTGTGGATTTAGGTATCTGCGGCAGTCCTGGAACCAATCCCCCAAGGATACCATGGGACGAATGTGTTCATTTACGTGAGTATAGTAAATAGTATAAAATTGCATACTATTAAGATGACCAGTAAACTGCTATTTATACAGAATGATTGGAGAATATGGCATTCTGATTATTTGAATATTCTGGATAATAGAAGTACAATAAATGTCTTTCTGGTTAAAAAAAGATTACAGTAATATATCTTCAACATTAAAGCTATACTAAGACAATAATCATTCCAATGAGATTTCACAATATTACTGTATATTTCATTACCAGCACTTGAACACCTGAACAGTAGTAAAGAAATAGAAAAAAATAGGAAAAGAACTGACTCTAACCAGATGTCTCAAACCACACACTTTTTTTAAAAAAAGTAGTTCCTCAAATATACATGTTTACTTAAGATCGATCCCTTGATTATAAAAAATGTATGAATTGAGGAATTGACATGGGATATAGGGAAGTTGAGTTATAGAATTTGCTTTTTATAGGTATTTTGGGGGGTAGAATTTCACAAGAATTATTTTATTTTGACCTACTCAGACAAAAAAATCAGTTTTTTTTATAACAGTACAATTAGAACTCAAGACTTTTGCTTAATGTAAATTCTACTGTCACAAATCTTGATAATTCAAGTAGAGACAGTGCTATTTAAAAAATTATAATCAAAGCCACTGATATTATGTGGTAAATCTTTGTGAGTACTTTCCTCCTATTAGGTCATTTTTTTATGGTTCCCATTCCTGAATTTTAGGTAAGTTTTTAAAAATAGATTGTTCAACTAAAAGAAATATACACACACATGCATACATTTAGTGAAAGTTATTTTATTAATTAATCAGGATAAACCTCACTGGGTGTTTAAACAATATAATTATGAGTCACTCTGAGGAAAGATTATTATATGAAAAGGTGACTAAAATACATTAGGATTTTCTTTTTAAAAACAGTATTATTATGCTGTTACTCATTTCATAAAGTTCTGCTTGTGTCCATAAAATCGAGCCATTCTCACAGATCACTTGTCATCCTCAAATAACAATTTTCTGACACATCCAGTCTGGATTACTATGATAAAAAATATGATCCAAGAGGCTGATTTATAATATGTCTTAAGAGCTCTTTAAAATATATAAAATCCTTGAATGATGCCAGGCATCTAGAATAAAACTGTCAAGAGAAACTCAACTATTTTTGGCTCTAATGATCTTTGTTAAGATCAACTTACTCCTTTATCAAAATCTTTGGTAACTGTCTCATCAGCATCTGTAGCAAATTATTTTTACTTAAGGGCTCAGCTCTGACGTTTGAAGCGAGTGGTTGTGAATTCCAGTTCAGTTCAGGAAAATGCTGTGGTTAAGCGCTGGCCTATTTTCACACAGACTAATATTATTCAGGTCTTGTTTTGTGGTATTTATGTTGTAAATAATATATCCAGGGTCTGTGTAGCTAACTATGCCTGCAAGGAAATTGTACCTACTTAGTGTTGTCTTACATCCAGAGGCTTAATGTTTAAATACTAAAGGAAATATCTCTGGTTTGCTGAGAGTTTTAATTAGGGTTCACTTTGCTGCTACAACAGCAGAGTTTAAGCTACTAGATTCTTGGTGCAATATTGTTTCCACATTTCTTTTTCTCTCCGGGATGCTCAATTGTTCTCACACCTGAACTTTAACAATGCTTTTAGCTGAAAGATCTAGAAACTAGCTACTCTTTGTGTGGTCTTTGAATCAATGGCATCAGCATCACCTGTGAATTTATTAGAAATGCGGAATCCCAGGCCCACGCCAAACCTATTGCACCAGAATCTGCATTTAATAGAATCTCCTATATGAAGACTGCAGAATTCAGGCTATACTTTTGAGTAGCAAGGATCTAGGACTCTTTCACAGATTTTATGTGTATAATGTATACACACACCTACAGAGTTTTCAAAAGTATTTTATTTTATAAATGTTTTTGAACATTTAATCAAAAGAAAATAATGCAACACTGAAAATATTTTGATAATGAAACTCATAAGTATCACACATATTAGTTAAAGCCAATTTTTTTTCCCCCTGAGTCATCAAGATGTCGGGGTATTTTCAGCTTAAACTCCTATTGTTTTTCTGTGGGAAAGCTGATTTCTTTAGCGCTTTTCTCTCTTTTTCTTTTTTAAAAATTCACATTATTGTCTTATTTATCTGTAAAGCGGTTTCAGACTTTAGTGCTTACTGTGACTGGTTCACTGATCCCTGACGATGTTCACTAAGCGTTTCTTCCTGGGGCCGCAGTCCATCAGGGTGGATTGAGCAGTTATTTTTGGTCATCTCATGCCTCTTCTAATTTCACACCTTGCTTGACTATGTCTTTCTGCTAGAATGAGGGTTTCAGACTTTAGTGCTTACTGTGACTGGTTCACTGATCCCTGACGATGTTCACTAAGCGTTTCTTCCTGGGGCCGCAGTCCATCGGGGTGGATTGAGCAGTTATTTTGGGTCATCTCATGCCTCTTCTAATTTCACACCTTGCTTGACTATGTCTTTCTGCTAGAATGAGAGCTCCTGGTGACTAGAGACTTGCTCTCTGCTTGATCTTGCTCTCTGTTCTATCTCCAGCACCTAACAATGCCTGGTATAGAATAATCCCTTGTGTATATTTGCTGACTGACTGTTCCCAGAGTGGTGGAGACCACAAGGATCTGAAAAAGAGACCAGTGACTCTGATGAGGACAGATCAGTGTGCCCAAGGGCAGGTGGGATTCCTGTGTAGCTAATCTGATTCTGAAGTCCTTTTCTTGCTCACTTCCATGTCACACCTTGTGCCTGGTGAGTTTAACTCCCACAAAGATCAGATGCTGCAGTGGACGCTGTGGTGTGCCGCAGCCTTGCACAGAGGCACTCGGTCCCTCAGTCTGCTGCTGGCTCACAGCTGGGTCCCTCCTTCAGCCTTGCTAAAGGGTCCCTTCTCGCCCAAGGCAATGCCTCTTCCCTTGGAGCAGCCCACATCCAATGCCTGGTTGAGGTGGGGTATGAAGGCCTGATCCCCTGGCCCCATTTGGGATAACTCTGAGGGGCCATCCCAGTCCCAGAGCTCCCTGTGGGACCAGCTGAGGTCTCTGTTGCAGTGCATCACAGTTTACCTCCTCCCTCTGCCCAGTCCTGCTTCCCTCCCTCCTTTATGGCTGTTCCTTGTATTTGAGTGCATGCACATCTCTGCCTCAGACAGATGCCGTAACTGAACCTCAGAGAGCCTCAATGACCTGGTCACATGGTTAGCGAACTGCTGACTCTGGACTAGAACCTGTTTCTTTGGTGGAAGGCTTTTCACCTCTACCACTCTGACTCCCTCTAATGCAGTGGTTCTCTACAGGGATGATTTTGTTCCCCAGGAGACATTTGGCAATGTCTGGAAATTTGG
This sequence comes from Galeopterus variegatus, assembly GCF_000696425.1. Lineage (NCBI taxonomy): Eukaryota > Metazoa > Chordata > Mammalia > Dermoptera > Cynocephalidae > Galeopterus > Galeopterus variegatus. The sequence continues at coordinate 23,996 of NW_007738759.1, forward strand.
GATTATTATTAGCATCTAGTGGGTAGAGGCTGGGGATGCTGCTACATGTCCTACAACACACAGGGCAGCCCCCACAACAAATTATCTGGCCCAAATGTCAGTAGTGCCATAGTTGAGAATCCTTGCTCAAAGGATACATGAGCACTGGTCCCAGAGGCAGAGCCAAAGTAAGAATTAAATATTGCACTTTCATCATATTTTCCTAGGGTGTGGAGTCAATATTTTAAACAATCATTCATATTTGAACTATTATATGGATAAATATATTTTTGTTACACGTTTTTCATAGTTTACATTTGCCAAAGTCCCATGCATATGAAGTGCGTAGGGTCAGAGAGATGTCACTTGAAGTCAATTTTTCTACTCATTTGCTCCCTAGGGAAAAAAATGGGGTCTCCTCTGTCATCCTGAGGCTGGCAGCAGTACTGGTCACTAAGCACCATGGAGAAACACATTTAACTACAATACTCTCATTGTCCTAGGTCTTATGACTACCTGTCCTAGACCTTCTGTTTTTCTTGGGATGGAAAGAGTAAATCCTTCCTCTTGCCTTCTGTCTGTCTAGAGTAACAGTAAAGGGGAAATGTGAATCGAGAAATTCCATACCAGGATCCTGGAGTTGAGCTTTCGTGTTTCTTTCTTGACAGTGTCACATGTTAAATGGGAGCTTGTTTCTAATAGCACAAAGCTCAGTAAAGGATTGTGAATGAGTAAGTCAGCACTAAAGTGTCAATCACGTGACATATGATGCTATATCCAAGCTTATAGATTTACTTTAGGTCATTCAAATGGAAGCTTATAGATTTACTTTAGGTCACTCAAATGGAAGCACCATTCTCAGATAGTTAATCTAATGGCCTTTGGTGCTGGAAAGCAGCATCCAAGAGGAAACAGATTACAAAATCCCCCCAAATTGTAGAGGTGCCTGAGAAGAAATGACAAGAGCCTGAGGGGTCAGTGGATAGCTCAAAGGAGAAGATGGATGTCTCTTTTCACTTCCTTCCAAATCTTATGGAATTTCAGGGTACTGGGATTAATTGCTGATAATGACCTAGAGAATAATCTGTTTCCTGTTAGCATGATTGAATAAATTATCCTTAGCACTACGCAGACCAAAATATGTTCAAATTGTATGAGTTTCATAAACTGAAAGAAGCAAGAGGCTGTCGCTTTGTCCAGGGCTGATTCTGGGCTGGCAGTATGGGTGCACACACTGGCTTCCTTTCCTGCTCAGCACGACCCAGAAGTCCCATGGGCTGGGAATATAGCACTACGCAGACCAAAATATATTCAAATTGTATGAGTTTCATAAACTGAAAGAAGCAAGAGGCTGTCGCTTTGTCCAGGGCTGATTCTGGGCTGGCAGTAAGGGTGCACACACTGGCTTCCTTTCCTGCTCAGCACGACCCAGAAGTCCCATGGGCTGGGAATTGTATAAACCACTCAGCCTCCAGATGCTGCCGAGTGAAGGATCAAGACAACTTTGAAAAGCCCTCCAAAAGGGAATGCACGAGGTTGTATGGCTGTAAACTGCCTCCCCGTGTCACCTTTGTGCTGCCAGCTTGTGACTCAGGGATGCTGTCCACAACCACCTAGGCTCACGCTTGAGGCAAGCATGCATCTCGTGTAGCTGCAGTTTTCAATTTTATGGCTTACATTTTCTGTCTGTATCCTGGGACCTATTTTCAAAATTGTATATGTGAGGGGGAAGAAATCTAATGTTTGATGCAACCTTGCTTTAACTGTCTTCTGCTGCATTCTTCAAAAATTAATATCATATGAATAGGAACTCTTAAACACAGGTATTGGGAATGCAAATTAGCAAAACTCCTTCCTGGTGGTAATTCATTTTTACATACTCTTTGACCCGGACATTAGTTAAGGAATTTATCAGAAAGAAATAATCATAGATGTGGTTAAAGATCTAGCTATAAATAGATATAGTGTTGATTATCATAATGATTGTAAACAACCTAAATGTCTAGCAAATCAAGTATTAAATAGTTTATTATACATATATGGTATGGGTTGTGATAGAGCAATCGAAAAAGATGTTGTAGAGGACTATTTAATGACATGACTGACTTCTAACATTACATGAAGCAAGATTCTGATGATGGGGAATGATCCCTATATGGTTGTTTTTAAAATGTAGCCAGTGGTTATCTCTCGGTGATGGGATTACAGGCAGGTCGTATATTTTTTCTTCTTATTTTGTATCGTCTATACATTCTGCACTGAATAGTTGCTTTTGTGCTAAGTAAAGAAATAAACATTACTAAAAATGAAGGTAGAGCATGTGAAAGACATATAGCAACGCACCCACATCATAAGTGACAGCTCACTGAGTTCTCACAAAGTGAATACGTCCACATAGCCAGTACCCAGCTCAAACAGGATATGCCAGAGCCTCAGAAGATTCCAGGCTGCCTTCCAGTCACTAACACTCCCTCACCCTTCCACCATTTCTAACTGCAGAGGTCAGTGCCTGTTTTGGGAATTTAATATAATTGGAATCATATGGTATATGTCCTTTGGTGTTCCTGGCTTCTTCTACTCAACATTGTAGTTGTGAGTCATTATGGTTGTGAGTCATTCACATTGTGGCTGCAGATTGTTCAATTTCGTTGCTCTATAGTATTCCACTGTGCGAATAGACCAGTTTATATTCATCCATTCCACTGTGGATGGACACTTGGGTTCTTTCCAGTTTGACGCTACTCTGAGTAGTGCTGCTGTGAACATTGTTTCGGTTGACATCAGTACACATGGCTGTTGGGGAATACCTAGGAATGGAAATGCTGATTCATGTGATTCATACTAGATACTGCCAGTTTTCCAGAGTGGTTGTACCAACTCACACTTCTGCCTCTGTATTTCTTTTCCTCTATATTTTCTAATACTGATCACGGATTTCCCCAAGATGCTTTGAAAAACTCTCCTGGATGATTTGATGCTGTTGTATTTGAAGTGATTTTATCTCTGTTATGGTTACACCTGTAAGTTGACTATCAAATAGATGTTCTAGAAAACTCCGAGTCGTTGTCCACATCTTTAGGTGAGTAATGTTTGATGGTTCAGGATAAACCTTTTCTTTTCCCAGAACAGCTTTAAGTTTCTTGAACCGCTTGTGATTGAAGAACAGGACACAAAGTTTTTCTTCTAATAACCACATTATTTGAATAGGGAGAGTATAATACTTCTCTATTTTAATGAACAGAAATTTATTTATAACAAAATTGCTTTTTTGAGTACAAAAATGCTAGAGTGGTATAATTAAAAATATCTCTTGTAAGTTTTTGTCAGTCTTAGATTAGGAAAGTTGATGATCTTGTGGACAACCTTTTTTTTTTTTTGGTCAATGGACCCACATTTAGAAGTGGAAATACTTGGTGAATGGCTGGGAGACCAGCAAGGCCCACCAGCAGAAGATTCAGTTCATGTATTGCTTGCTCAGATCCTGAGCCAAAACATCTACCCAGCTCCAGCCAGACCCTGATAGAAGCAGCTGCTGGTACAGAACATTACAGCAGCAGATGAACTAACAAAAGCTTTGCATGGAAGTTCTTTCATTTAAGGTTAGGGGAACTTATTCCACCTATTTCTACCACATTCTCTACACTACTGTGGGTGTTCTTCATTCATCCTTTTAAAACTTTTTTCTTTCTCTGAGCATTCACGGTTTAAGAATGCAGGTCTACAACTCTCTTCGAAGGCTGTGTTGTCTTTTCCATGTCCTAAGGAAAGGCAGTCAGTCATCCTAAATAATGACTCATGCTGTTTTTAAATATTAAAGGGCACTGGTGGTTGCAAAGCCTAACCAGTCTGTAGTTTCTGGTCAAATTGCAACAAATTGTTTCTTTAATAGTCTGTAATGTGATTTGTAATACTTTTTTTATAATGGCAAAATAAATTTCAAAACTTTACAAAGGTGTAGTAAGAAAGATTTGAGAGTGTAAGATTGGGGTGGAGGTGTGAGCTCAATGAGGGATGACAAGAGGATGTCCCGGGCTTGTGATGTCAATGCAGAGTTGGAGGAAGAGGCTCAGTGCTCTGGTTTTTGGGCCATTCTCTGGGCGTGCACTGACAGATAGTGAGAGGCCCTTCCTGCCTGGTTAACTTTGAAGGTTGCCTCAAATACTGTTTTGCTCATGAGCACAACAGTATCATGGATGTACTTCTGATTTGTCACACAAGTGCCTCCTTGTTTGACTTGTTGGACTTAGTGTGAACATGTTTTCTTAAAGAGTAGGTTTTGGGCAAGGCTCAAAACTCTGCACTAGGTTTTAAAAAGTTTTTTCTCTACGATACATGAAAAAACAAATCATCTCAATGCCTGCTATATTTTACCCGCGGACTTTAAAAAAACTATACCCTTAGGTAGAATAACTTTTCAGGTAGGGTTGGGGAATGGGTGCAGGTCTGTAGTCTAGGGTTTGCTCTGCTCTAAAATATTACATCTTTGCTCAGATTGTGTATTTTTGCATTCTAATGGAGCTATAAAACCATGCCCTGGATTTGATTTGTGTAACTGTTATATCAGGTGTGGTCAAAGTAAATGTAATAATGTTGATTCATTCATTCTGCCAACTCACTGTGGGCCGCTTAAAGTGATAAACAGCTATTAATTTTGTTTGACTTGCAGAGATAGTTTATTATAAGCAGAACAAAAGATTAGCTCTTAACGACACCTGCATATACTATCATCAGGAAAACATTTATAGTTCAGTTAATCTTGTTAGACCTAAATTAACTGATTAACTGTGGTTTAATCACTCAACAAACAGGACAGGAGAGCTTGGTGGATAATTGCATTAATATTCCCACCGAGGTGCAGGGGCAGATTGCTCCCATGTAACTTTCACAGCCCAGGAAATCAAAAGGTGGTTTTGAATCACTTTATCCAGGATGAGAATTGAGATGGAGAGTCCACATGGAACTTTGCTCTTTTCTCTAATATATTCATCCACATACCCAGAAGTGAAATAAGGTTTTGCTTTAACAAAACAAAAACATTTCTTGATAATTGCCTATAAGTTAAAGTTTTGTGAATCAAGTCATAGTTTAAGAACCAGAAAGGAGAGAATAAAGCATACTGAGGTTGAATAATATCCTTTAGGCCTCAGGATTAAAACCCAGGGACACCTGCCTCCAAAGTATGGCTGTCTTTATATCATATAGTGTTGCTCCTTAAAAACAAAACTTCTCTGATTTTTTTTTTTTTAATTGCAACATAGTTGATTGTACATATCTGTGGGGTACAGAGTTGAATATCAATACCCGTGTGTAATATCTGATGCTCAAATCAGGATAATTAGTATATTCAACATTATGAATTGTAACTCTTATAATTCTTAACACTTTAAAAAGCACTATCTTATATATTGTTTTATGTATTTCAGTCCTTACAGATGGACCCAAAGGTTAATACATTGGAAAAGCAAATAATCATGTTAAAAAACATTCCTAATATTTTCCTTATTTATTCAACAGACTTTTATTGAACACCTACTATGTGCAGGCCTTGTGGTATGTATTGGGAACACAGAGTCTAAAACAATTCAGTCCCTGCCTTGAAGGGAAGACAGTGAGAAAAATGAGTGCTCAGAGTACAGGATGGTAAGGTGAGTGATTGAATATCTGTAGGATGTTGTGGGAGCACAGAGGGTGGTTTTGTTTTGGGAAAGGAGTAAGCAGGGAGGGCTACCCAGAGGAACTGAAACTTGCTTTGAATTTTGAAGAATGAGGAGTAGTTGCTCATTTAAAGGAGGGAAGGAAGACAATTCAGGCAAGAGGCTAATGCGATCATTTTTGAAGATTGTCCCTCATTCAACATGGATGAAGGATGTCCCTCATTCAAAGTGGATGAAGTGGTGAGTGTTAGGGAGGGTAGGAGGGGTGGCATGTGATGAGGCTGGATAGCTAAGCAGTGGCTGGTTTGCAAAGAGCACACCAGTGCACTCCATTGTGGAGGTACAAGTTTGGCCATCATCTGAAAGAATGGAAAATTATTTGAAGTAGGTGGCCAGCATGGTCAGGTTTGAGTTTTAGAGTGTTCACTCTGAAGCCAGCATGGGAAATGGTGTGCAGGAGGCTAGGATGGAGATTGGGAGCAGATAGAGAAGCCATCCAGACCAGAGGAGAAAAGAACCTGAACCAAGTGCACTGGGGGTGAGCAGAAGGGATCTTAGAGCCACAGAAGGGATCTTAGAGCCGCAGAAGCTCTGGGGCTTGGTAGATTGGCTGTGGACTGGGGGCACGTCTACACTACACAGTTCAGCCTTGAGCCGGGAGCAGATAGAGAAGCCATCCAGACCAGAGGAGAAAAGAACCTGAACCAAGTGCACTGGGGGTGAGCAGAAGGGATCTTAGAGCCGCAGAAGCTCCGGGGCTTGGTAGATTGGCTGTGGACTGGGGGCACGTCTACACTACACAGTTCAGCCTTGAGCTTGCCTGAGAGCCAAGAGCAGAGGGGAGGGGCTGTTTTGAGAAAGAAGGGACTTCACTGGTTTGTTTTCTTTCCCCATTTGCTAAGATAGGGAAAACGTGAAGAGGAGCTGGCTTGGTGATGGGGAGGGGAGGGAGACTAATGGGCAGTATTTGGGGAATAATGAGTTTGGGGTACAAGTGGGTATTCTCAGAGGACATGGTAAGTCACTGGTCACTTACAGGTCAGGCTCTCAGGACATGCTGTGACCTGGAGGTATAATGCATGGAGTCATCAGCATGATTGCCATGTAAATTAAAGAGCATGGATGAAACAGCCTCAGAAGCGGTGCTTCCTCAGAGTGAGAAGAGCTAGGATGGAGGGTGGATCTTTGGGGACCACCCACCTTTAAGGGGTAAGCAGGGCAAGAGGAGCCTCAGAAGGGCACAGGTGCAGGACAACCAGGACAGTGATGTTAGAGAAGCAGGGGCCAGGGGAGTTTCAAGAAGGGGTGCTCACCTGGCCAAACCCTGCAGAAGGTGCTTAGCCCAGAGTAGATGCTCATAGACATTTGTGACTCTTGACTATTAGGAACACAGAAGAGAGGGAAATGACCGAGGCTTGGCGTGGTCAGGAAAAGCAACCCAGGAGGAGGTAGGATTTAAATAAAGACTTTAAAATTGATACCTATATCAATTTTAAATGATAATGGATAATGGAGAGAAGATGGGCTGACATCCCTGGTCAAGGGAATGACTCAGCACAGTCATTGGCTAAGCCATTTCTGGTGGGAGTGGAGGGAATCTGCTGGGACCCCTGGGAATTGAGGACCACCCCCACCCAGGGCCACTGTGGTCTGATCTTCCATCTCCCGCCAACCTTCTCTCTGCTCCAGTTGGGAGCCACCTCTCCTTCCTGATTGCCTGTAACATTTTACCTCTGGGATTCCTTGGGATCTGGTCAAGGGCGTCTCTCTACAGAGAGGTTTTGTGTTTACATCTACAGGCGCTCCAGGATATTTTTAATCCACCCTGCTGCTCTCCTTCCATCTTATACTGAGTTATTTGTTTACAAGTCAGATCTCCCCACATTGACCCCCCCCCACTCCCAGAGAGTCAGGGCAATTGTGTGTTCTCTATTGTATCTGTCAATCATTTGGCACAGTTTGGGGTTGAAAGTAGCCAGTTAATAGGTGCTAGCCGAAAGCATTGATACGGTGGGAGCAGTTGCTGGTTGGTGGCCACTGAGTGGTGAAAGTCTGCTCTCCTGGGTTCCTTCTCGTTCAGGGAGAGCACTGGCATCTCTCCCTACTTAAACCATTTAAGAGAAGATTGTTCTAGTTTGCCTCTGCTTTTATCTGTGTGCTATGTCCCCCTCCCTCCCTCTCCCTCTCTCTCTCTCCCTCTCTCTCTCTCTCTCTCTCTCTCTCTCTCTTCCTGGTTCCTTATCTCTCTACTCTTACTCCAGTTGCTACTTGTATGCTCGTTCTTATCAGAAAGTACCGAGAAACTCACAAAGCTGGCACTCAATCCTTTACTTTGCCTGTATGCAAAACATAGCTGGCATCCCTTTGATTGGTGGTTGTGTTCATTGTGAAATACTTTGGCTCTCACTTCAGCCTGTATGTGAAGTAAAATTGGAAGGAGGTAGAAAGACATCCCTTTCTCTCTCCCTCACCCTCTCTTTCTTTCTCTCTGTCTCATACACACATATTTTAATCAAATCTGTCAGGTGCCAATGTAAAAAATAAGAGTGTACTTCAAAAGGTTTATGGAAAGATTCATATTATTTTTTAATTTTATTTTCCCGTGTACTTTTGGTATTAAAACTGAAAACGCTAAGGTGAATATGAGAGCTTTCTGCACCCTAAAGAGGAAGATCCTTTCCTCTCCTAATTTTAATGGACCTTTGATTTAAGTATGGATTTTTTGAACAGTGTCTGATAAAAATTCTAGGTTTTGGCTTCAGAAAGACACAGATAAGGCTTTTGCGGTAGCTCTGTCGCTATGAATATGGGCAATTCCTGACCCTCCCTGGGTTTTCCCATCTGTAAATCTGTTTCAGAAGCCAGCCTCATGGGGATTTTATGAAGATTCAATGACGTGCTATTTGCAAATTACCTACAAAATTAAATGGCAGGGCCTGTATCGTAATCAGCACTGAAGAGTCCTTTGTTTCCCTTATGCCAATTTTAACTTCAACTTTCTTCCTCCTAAATTTTTTTTCCTTAATTAGAGCAAAGTATTGAAAATTAGTCAAATAATCTTTTTATGCAGGAAAAGACCTCCCTTCCTCCTTATTTATTTAAGGATCTGGCTTTGAGCTTGAGTTGGAAAGCATCCCCGTCTCATGGTATGAGACTTCGGGCCATTGTCTGTGGCCTGTGTTAATGGTTATGAGGAATGATTGTACATATTGTTTACAACAGGCCACTTTGGGTTTCTTCAAGGGATATTTGTATTATCTGCAATTTACAATTACAGAGAATGCCAAATACAAGTGAGTTGGGGTTTTCTTGCATAGTTACTGTTTTGGTTGGCAAACAATGCAGCCTCCTCTTCCACCCTCTTTTTGATTATGGCCAATCATTGCATAACATTTTCAGATCAGATTTTTTGTTTGTTTTGAAAGCCAGCTGAGACACGTGGCTCTAGAAGAATCCTTGTGGAATCCTAAAACCAACCCTAAGGGAATTACAGAAGTGGAACAGCTGTTCCACTTGTTGCCTCTGGCTAGGTCTACATGTAAATTATCTAAGAATGACATTGGTAAGTCCTTCTATTTTTAGGAATTAGAAGGCCATGTCTACAGTTTCCTTAAAATCAAAATCAGAGAGCAATTTTTTTGAAAAGCTGAACAGATCTTTTAAATTAATGAAATGGAGTCTGGCTTGCCTTCCCATGAATAAAGCAGATCAGGAGTGAAGTTTTCCTTAAAATCAAAATCAGAGAGCAATTTTTTTGAAAAGCTGAACAGATCCTTTAAATTAATGAAATGGAGTCTGGCTTGCCTTCCCATGAATAAAGCAGATCAGGAGTGAAGCTGTCTTCTCAGCTTTGTCTTATAGAAGACTTTAAATAGCGGGAAAGGACACTTGGATTTTGAGAACATGAAGATCTAGTTTTGCTGTTTCTTGTGTCTATTGATGCATTCATGGCAGATTGTTTTTTCCCCTCGGTGGACTTTATCTGTGGGATTCCTGGGATCTGGTTAAGGGTGTTTCTGTACAGAGGGATTTTGTGTTTACATTTAACTGGTGCTCCAGATTATTTTCGATCTGAGACCATTTATGTTAATCCCTTATTGCAAGGGTTCCTAGACTCAATGGAAGTGTAGCGTTTACTTTCAAACCCTAAAGAAAGTCTGCTTCCAATTATGAATTCTCTAGGCAACTTTTTCTTTTTTTCTTTTTTCTTTTTCCTACCCAGAGCCCACACTGAGACAAGCATCTTTGCACAGAGTGTGGTAGCCCTGTGAAGATC
>NW_007738759.1:34529-35005 GCF_000696425.1 Galeopterus variegatus
TACCCAGAGCCCACACTGAGACAAGCATCTTTGCACAGAGTGTGGTAGCCCTGTGAAGATCTTTGCTTTACATGGGGTGCTCAGTTCTCATTCTATCCCCCTTTTGGGTACAAAATGAAACCATCAACCCACTTTGGCCATTAAAATCCAAACTCCGGGTTTCGCACCTCCATCCCAGTGGGCTACCTGAGCATCTGCACATACTGACCACTGAGTATTCTCTCTTTTTGGCCTCTGGGCATATCCTGTTTTCTCTCTGAGTTCAACCAAGCTTGTAAAGTGATGTTTATTATATTTTATCTAACATCTCTGGGTATTTTATAATACGAAAGTTTACAGGTTGTCAGGTTGAATATATCTGTCAGGTTGAATAAGTGGAATCTGAAGTTTGAAGATTTGGGGTAAAGTACCAGCTCTGCTAATTGTTTCTCTGGCTTTTTTTTTTTTTTTTTTTTTTTTTTTTTTTTTTTTTTTTT
>NW_007738759.1:35044-38267 GCF_000696425.1 Galeopterus variegatus
GAGCGGGAGCCGGTCTGTATGTGGGATCCGAACCCTCGGACGGGAGCGCCACCGCGCCTCACAAGCGGTGCACTATCCACTGCGCCACCGGGCCGGCCCTCTCTGGCTTTGCATGAGTGATTCCACCTCTCTAAGTTTTACTTTTCTCCTCTGTAAAGGGAAAGGGGTCATAATATCTCACAGGCCACTTTATATACTGAAAGTTTTGTAAGAAAGCAAGTTCACGTTGAGAAAATAGCCTGTAGTGCATGCTGTTCATGCCCACCCAGCCCCCTTGCTGGGTGACTGCCCCCATTCCCAAGCTTGAGTGAGTGTAGACTGCCAAGGCTCACAGCGGCCCCTTCTCTGGAAAACTGTATCCATGTTCCCATCTCAGATGCTACTTCTAGGTAACCTAAACTAGTCATCATCACAATGCTTTTTTCCCCAAGCAATCACAGTTCTTCCAAGCATAAAATACTCCAGCAAATCAAGAACCTGTCATATTTTTGAAAATATCTAATTTTTTTGGTATCCTTTTTTTTTTAACCTGCGATGACACAATGCATATATAAGTTTATTTGAGGTTCAACAGAACTAGGCTTTGGTGGGTCTGGGCATAAAAGTATCGGTTGAAAAGATGATCTGAACCACACCAATGTGAAATTAAAGACTAAGGTCTGTGAAGATCACTTTGAGATACACAGTGATTCTCTCTCTCTCATATAAATTACAGAGAATTTTATATACACTGTCTTGGCTCTTAACTATAGCTGGATTTGTAAGTGCTGAGAATTGAGAGCCAGGGTGAGAGGAAATGCTAATATGTTGTCTCAGGTTTTGTGCTTGGGAAGCATAAAGAAATTCAAAGAGACCAAGGTGTTCTTAGGCGTGAACATGTCTCTTTATCTAAATAAGCAAGAACCATTTTAGAACTACAATCATGAAAGGGATCTTAGGGCTCTGAGTAGAACAGAGACCCTGAAGGAGGTTGTTTCAGAGAAGGCTGGTACTCTGTAGATTCATAGACAAGAATATTTCTCCCTCCCATCTTCTCCCTTCTCAATTCATTTCTACTTCCCTTCTTGGAAAGGGAAGAAAGAACCATTAGGTATTGTATCAACTGAATATAGGATCTTCATTCCTGTTTCTGTACCATTACTGTGATATTCTGAAGACCAGGTTCTCTCTCCATATTGGCCAGAGTCTATACTCGTGTTTGGGCATCACCACTAACAAAATTTATACACAGTCTGTCATTAGTCCTATTTTTTTTAATCCAATTTTATTTATATTTATTTTTGTGGGGTACAGTGTATTGTTTCAATACATGCATATCCTGCACAATGATTCACTTAGGGCAGATAGCATAGTTTGGTCCCCATCAGTTCACCCTTAATCTTCCCCCCCACCCCGCCACCAGCACTAATCCCCACCCCTCCCAGCCTCTGGTAACCATTATTCTACTCTCTACTTTTTTTTGTTTGTTTTTTAAACACACAAAGATTAACATCCTTATTGCAAAAAGAACTCTTAAAAATGAATTAGAAATATCTAAGCAGAAATTTGGTGAAGGACATGAGCAGATAAGTCACACACCCCAAAGAAAGACACATGGTTAATAAGTACATTCTAGGATCTGGTTGTGGGCGGGGGTAAGGCTGGCCGGGGCCCTTGTCTCAGGACTCCCAGGTGTCTGCCGGGGCTGTTGGGCTGGCTCTGTTGCTGGCCTGGATGTGCAGGGTGGGGGCCGGGCTGAGGCCCAAGCCCCCATCTCTCAGGACCTCCTGAGCATTGGGCTAGCTCTGCTGTTGGTGTGGATGTGCAGCCTGTCATTAGTCCTGTTCACTTTACTTCTTAAGTACCTCTTAAGTGTTATTACTTCTGTCCAACTCCACTGCTGACACCGTAGTGTGAGCCACAATATTCTCTCCCTTGGCTACTGCAGTAGCTTTGCAACTAGTTTACCTCTGTCTACTCGGATTTCACACCAGATCATCTCCACTCTGGAGCCAGAGTGAATTTTTCAAAATGTAAATTAGATAAAGCTTCCCAGCCCCTACACTTCCCCCACCCTGCTCAAAAACCCTCAGCGGCTTCTCATGACTCTTAGAACTCCTTCAACATGGCTGAAGAGGCCCTGCCTGCCTCTCCTGCTTCTACATCGTTCCTCACTTTGGTGTCCTGGTTCTAGTCCCACTGGCTTTTTTGGTTTTGCCCTGCTCTGTCCTGCCACAGGGCCTTTGCACATGCATTACCCACTGTAGGAAGGTCCCATTACATGACTGAACCTCTACTTGTTCTTCAGATCTCAGGGAAGTCTTCCCTGAATCCTTGACTGGGCCAAGTTACCCTACTAAACTTTATTCTAGCACTCGATCATCGTTCTCACTTGATTATATGCTCCATGAGGCCAGAGAATATCTGGTTTTGGTCTCCAAGTCCTGGAACATGGGGACTCCATAAATGTTTGTTGAATGACCAAATTAAAAGAAATGAGAGAAATGCAGGAACTGAAGACAGAGCACCTGGCCCTCTCTTGGGAACTCTTCCTGCAACTCAAGACGTGGCTTCTATGAATCTCTGAGCTATTGCACATCAGGAGGGGTCAGATGGAGTAGCTGATACAGAGCTTTGCATGTGATTATGCTTCCATCTCAGAAATGGAGAGATGAAAATTCTCTTCACATTTAGGAGACTAAATTTGATTGCACTTATAAACTCTCCCTGCAAAATGATCTCTTCTAAATGTTGCCTCTTCACCATTCAGCTCCACGTCCTCTGTGACCCTCCTGCACTGAAGTTGTGGCACTGTGTGTCATGGGCCTCTCTCATGACACCTGCTGCTGGTCCACCTCTGGTGACTGTAGTGCAACATGCAAGGGCAAAGTGTCCTGGTGCTCCTCCGCTTGTTTACAAGGCTCAATTAATGGATCTCCCATGTAAACACACTGCAGGAAGTTTGTGCCATTATTCATTTCGTCTCTTAATGGGCAAGGCTTTCTGGAATGTGTTTCAGAGGGGGATGTCACAGCTGGAATTTTATCACTTGTTTTCTGATGAGTGTTAAAAACATTTGCCTTTAAGGTATATGTGAGAATACAATATACTAAATATGTAGGTGATTTCATATTATTTTGAGCACTGAGTTTAGATTTGTAAAACAAATATTTAATAGGAAATATATAAAATTATAATACTGTGCATTTTTTCAGTGTGCTGACTTGTTTATATATATATATAT
>NW_007738759.1:39285-41327 GCF_000696425.1 Galeopterus variegatus
TCCTATTTTGCTTCTGAGTACTCTTCAGTATCCCAAAGTCATTATGTGACTTGGTTTTTTATGTAAGTGTCTTCAAGGGATTCTGAAGAAATATTTCAGCATTTGTTATGGTGTATAGAAATGTTCATAAATCGCGTTAATTAGAAAAAGAATAGGAAATGAATAATCTGCCTGCAGATTTGATTCCGTGATCAACCATCCAAAGTCAACTGGAAAAAGCCTGAGATATTGGAAAGTTTTAGAGGCTTTTTGTCTTTGTTTTTTGTTTTTGTTTTTTCTAAAAGGAATGTAGAAAAGGCATGGCAGAAAAAGAAAAGAAAGATTCTATCTTAAAAACTCAATATCCTGACATTTATTCCATTGTAAATGAAATGACAATAAAATAGTGAGGATTTTCAGAGTAAGTTTCCCAGTATAGGGAGTACCTCTCTTTTTAAGGCTGTTCACATTTGGAGAGGAAATTGAAAGTTCGATGTAATTTTCCAACACTATTCAGAATACAGGCCTTAAAGTTTCATTTTCTTAAACTTTTCATAGTCTCTAAAATCATTCGTCACTTTGAAAATTTTAAATGTAGTTTACTTTGTTGTGCCTTGGAAAATGGTGAATGCCCAAAACACCCAGATTATGAGGAAGGTTAGGACATGTATTTTATAACTTCAAAATAGGTTTTACATTCTTATCTCTACAAGAAAACTTGATGGAGCCAGTGAATGGAGACTTTAGCTGCAGAATTCTACTTTAGGTGCTCTTCAGCGGCTCCTGTTCTTTTTCCATTATCTTTGCAGATGTGCTAGAGTTTTTCAAGTTAAAAAAATTNGCTCCTGTTCTTTTTCCATTATCTTTGCAGATGTGCTAGAGTTTTTCAAGTTAAAAAAATTGAAAAGATGAGGCTCAAGTTTACAGGAACTGGGAGGAATAGTTTCCTTGCTAGCCTAAATATACATTTTGAGAAATCAAAGGGACAAGTTTTTCTCTTGTCTGTGTTTACCGTATAATTGCTGCTTAGTTTGAACGCGGTGGTGCTTTCCTGTTTATAATCTGAACCAAGTTTATTCAAATTGAATTTGAGTAGAATCCCTAATTTGGTTCATCTTTTGGTTTTTGTAGACTCTTGCTTAATCAGCCTAATCTTTAGGCATTTGCCCTTATTTATAGTATTTTAAAAATTATTGTTATCCATGCTTAGTCTTGAAATTAAAAAGGGGAGGGGTTTACCTCCCCTCTGCCTCTCAAATCCATCACCTTTTTTCCTCCCTCTGTTAATCTCTATGTGTTGGAGTTTCTAAGGTATAAAGGAAAGGAGTGGTAGGAAGACCTCCCAAATGAGGGAGAATTACTTTGTCAAAGCCTGGAAAACACCTCTCTTCTGGGTCTGGTCAGTTCCTCCATCAGCTGCAGAGAGTGGGGCGGGTTAGCCCCCTCACGATGAATTGAGGAGGGGGGTTTGGGTAAAGAGCTGGAAGAACATCTCCAATTAAGCCTCTGCCACATTGCCCGACTGGGCTGGAGTGACGTTGCCTTTTCCCCGTTACCCTTCCCTCTCCCGGCCTTCAATGAGCCATGAAGGAATGAAGGGGAAAGCACAGGCTATGGGGTAAGTTGTTTCAATCCCAGGTCTCTATCTACCAACCATATTGTCATTTACTAGTTACCTGAGCCTTTGATTCTTTGGGGGGATAATAATGAAGTTATGAGAACTGAATGTGTGTTTGCCTAGTACCTGTACAGTAGATCCTAGTTTCCTCTTCTCTTTGCTCTAGGAGGTCAGTAAGCAGATCAGGAGCGGGGAACAGGGGACTGGAGCAGCCAGATGCACTGCAAGGGGATCGCAGGGTGAGACAGTACATGGTACATTTATAGATGTAGCTGTAGATTTCTTTAGCCAGGGTGTTTGAGTGGGCTGGGTAAGAAGCGAGAAGGAAAAGCCATATTTTCATATTGAGAAATTGTGATGGGGTGGCCTGTAACCAGCTTGTGGTGTGTATAGTATGTCTGAAAGAGACTGCAGAGTCACCCTGGATGATTGCTATATAACAAGA
>NW_007738760.1:0-6531 GCF_000696425.1 Galeopterus variegatus
GTTCTGTTAACCCAGCAAGCTCAGACTAGTGGGTGCTATGAAGGGGTAGGGCTGGGTGATCGTCTATCCACCACGTGCCGGGTGCTTTATAGAGAGATAACTATCTCAACCCTTAGCATTCTCTGCATATTGTATGTGTTTTTATCCACAAATTACAAAAAAAAGAAAACCGTTTATTTTTATTTTTATTCCTTTTTTTTTTTGTCTTTTTTCGTGACTGGCAACGGATTGCAACCCTCAGGGTTGCGCCCGTACTGGACCGGGACCGGCAACGGGATCGCAACCCTCGGTGTTGCGCCCGCACCTCGCTCAGCCAGTGAGCGGCCTGTCTGTATGTGAGATCGGAACCCTCGGCGGGAGCGCCGCCGCACTCCTAAGCAGTGCACTGTAGCAGTGTGCCACCGGGCCGGCCCAAGAAAACCCTTTACAATGGCCAAATAGCATAACCAGTGAGGGGCAGAACCAGGATCCCAGCCCAGAGCTGGATAAGTCTGAAGCCAGTGTCTGCTGCACTGCACTGCCTTGCCAGGCACCGGGAGGAACACTGGAGGATTGTCCAGGCCTTCGCCCCTGCTTCCCCTCCCTCCTTCCAGTCATATTTCCCGTATTCCTTAGAAAGACCACTCTGTGAAGAGTTAAACTACTGTGAAGACTTCACCTCCACCGGACAAAACCTGTGCCGCAGCTCAGGATTTATAACAGTGCTGGAGGCTGTGGGTGGCCTCTCCTGTGGCGCTGAGGTAACACTCAGGCCTGGCGTTAGGAAGTCCTGGAATTTCAAACACATGGTGAGTGGGGTCAAGGCTACATCCTCATCCCAGCAGAAGTATTGCAAAATGTTGTTCCAATGACCATGCTGGCCCTGAAAGCTCCACCCACTTGTCAGCAAAATAGCTCTGGGGCTCTGCTGTCCTAAGAGCAGTCAGCAGCACAACCTCATGCAGGAACAGCACATGCAGCTGAGTTGCAGGGCTACTCTCCAGGGACTGGGACAAAAAGATTCACCTGCTTCTGTCCCAGAGAATCCACTCAGCAGTCTAGCTAATGCATCTCAGCTCACGTTCCTAACTTCTGCCCAGCTGTGTGGTCACCAGGGCCTCTGGCTTTTGTTCAGATGGGAACTGGAAAGCCTACATGACCTGCAGATAAACGAAGCAAGAGTTGAGGTAAAGCAAACATCGGCAAATATTTGCCCTAGGAGCAGCTTTTGAACTCCCTCTGTTGCGAAGCTCCTGGTTTGCTAGCACAACCTGACCTCTGCGACCTTGCCCTCAGCTCAGTGTTTTGAGGTAATTCACATTGTTGGATGGGTTTTCCACAGGCTCCACAGGAGTCAGCAAGTGATCTTGTAAACCCCAAAGCATGCTTTTTGGGGCTACTCTACAGGAGCCCAGTGTGGCTCCTGGGCAGGTGGGTGATGGTTTTGGTTTTTCTGCTCTGGATAGAACACGCCTAGATATTTCAGTTCTGACACCCAAGTTTTAGGAAGGACATAAAACCCTGAAGAATGACCCAAGAATATCTTAAACCATACAACAGCTCAAATAGATAAATAGATGAGTTAGTATAAAAAACTAACCCATTTCCTATGCCCACCACTTCTTGGTTCGTGCACTGGAGAAGATGTGAGCTTATTATTAAGGCTCAGAAGACCCTCAGAAGATGTGAGCTTATTATTAAGGCTCTCAGTAAGAAGAGGGAATGGGGGGAATGGGAAGAAGGAATAACAGGAGGGAGAAGAGAAGGGGAAGGGGAGAGAGAGGAAGAGGGAGAAGGAGGAAGGGGAAGGAGGGAGGGAAGGGAACGGGCACCCAGAGTGCTCACTGCGTTTACCATGAGAAACTCAGCCTGGAGAGGCTTGGTGACTTCCCAAGGTCCTGCATCCAGGAGTGCTGGGGCTGGAGATGGGCCTACAGGACACTGTGACTTCAGAGGGATGCAGGGAAAGCGGATTTGGTCCTCACAGCCGTTTAATAACATTCACAGCTTTGGTGGAAGGTATCTCCTGCCCTCGGCCCCGGGAAGCATGCTCTCCTCTGGACTTTGCAACACCATATCCTCCTCCACTGCTCCAGGGTCTTCATTCTCTTTCTGAGCCCGCTTTTCTTACCCCCAGTGATTCCTAGGTTCCCGTGTGCTTCTTATGGATTTCTTCCTTGCAGGGCAATTTTTCCATGCCCACAGCTTCGTCTGTTTGCCCACGATCGACATGTGCCCCTTGCCTGGCCTGCCTCTCCATCCAAATGCCCCTCCACGCAGCAGCTCCAAGCATCGCAAACTCGACACTGCAAATCCCTCCATCCTCCCCTCTGGGTGTCCCTCTCCAGGTTCCCTGGCTCAGTGCCAGATTGCCCTTCACCCAGGGGCCAACACAGCAGCCAGGGGCTCAGCCTTGGCTCTTCCGTCTCCCACACCCAAACACAGTTGCCTGTGGCTGATCCACCCTTGTCTGCTCTTTTGTTGAGGTGGTGCCTTTTCAGGTTAGACTATTCCAGGACTACAGGCACAGGGAACGTTGCTTTCCTGCACGTCTGGTTGATTTTGCCACCCTCTGCCAGTATTTCCCACCCTCTCCTCATTCAAGCCCCTGTCACCTCTGTCCTGATGACTGAACAGCCTTCAGCTCACCTCCCAGATATGGGTTGGTCCCCTGCCATCCATTCTCCACACTGCAGCCAGCACGGTCTTTCCAAACACAAATTGCATGGAACACATCCTCCCACCCCCATTGTTAAAGTCCTGTGATGCCCACACTGGCAAACACGGTCATTCCTCTTAACCACAGGCTTTGGGGATCCCAGATCCCTCTTCTGCCTTCTACCTGTAGTGTCCCAGAGGCCATCAGCCCAGACCTCCTGAGTGGCCAGGGTCACTTTCCATTTAGAAAAGTCGAATAAATAGAAAAACACAAAACAAAACAACAGATAAAAAAACCCTGTGAGATCATCGGGTGCTATCATAGTAACAATTATTCATTGACCATCTGTTTTGGACTGGANGTGAGATCATCGGGTGCTATCATAGTAACAATTATTCATTGACCATCTGTTTTGGACTGGACACTGTATATACTTCAGATCATTCCCACGACAGCCTGTGAGTTAGAGATTCCCACTCCTCAGATGTCAGAGGTGAGGTCGTGGTGCTGGTTAGCGGTGGTAGAATCCACATCGGTCTGACAGTGGAGCGGCTCACCTGTCCACGCCACTGTGCTGGGTCTCACGAGTGCGCAGTCTCCATCAAAAATCAAACCCTGGATCCTGGGCTGACCCCATGGCGCACTCCGAGAGTGCGGCGCTTGGGTGCGCGGCAGCGCTCCCACCGCGGGTTCGGATCCTATATGGGGATGGCCGGTGCACTCACTGGCTGAGCGCGGTGCCGACGACACCAAGCCAAGGGTTGCCATCCCCTTACTGGTCACAAAAAAACAAAAAAAACAAACAAAAAAACCCTGGATCCTGAGTGCCAGGTGGAGACACGGGGGTGAATGTGCACAGACTCATTTCAATAGACGTGCAACAAGGCCCTAGTAACCCAGGCATGTCAGTATGTGACCAGCACTGGGAATACAGAGGGGAACTCTTGGGTGAGTTACTTTCCAGAAGAGAGAGAGAGAGACAGTAGACTAGTGGGCAAATAAAGTCGTTTCAGAACACGGTCACTGCTGGGGAGGAAACACAGCAGGGTGACTGAGCATGTCCAGGTGAAGGGGCTGTGTAAGACTGGGCTGCCGGAGATTTCCAGGAGCTGAGCTCCAGGGATCAACCCAGACATTCTTGCCGGGTTGGAGCTTCTCCAGGCTGCAAAAGTTGCCTTGTTCAGATTCATGAATGCCACGTCTGACCGTGTGCCCTGGCAAGTGTGTTACATACTGGCCAAGGACCTGCGGTTTTCTTGCCGATAATATTTGCCACAGGGACTAAGTGGATTTTATTTCTAAGGCAAGGTAAATACGGCAACAGTCAAACAGAACTGACTTTAATAAAGAGGAGGTGAACATATCATATGAACAGTGGAATGTAAGTAGCTCATCCTTAATTACTCCCCAGTTCTCCAAATCAAGAGAACCTTCAAAAACATCTTAGAGCTAAGGCACCCCCTAGAAGAAGGCATAAGAGGGACAGTCCTGGAGGCTAAGAAGGGCTAAGGACACAGAGTGCCTCCTAAGCAGGGATGGTCCAGGGATGAGGAAGGTCTACCAGCCTGGGTCAGAGCTGGGGTGGTTCCACCTGAGCCCAAATCAAGGAAGGCACATGGGGTGGGTGTGACATGTGAGGAAGGTGAGTTAGTGACTGCAGATATCGCTTCCCTCTGTGGAGCTCGAGCACGTGGAATGTTCTCCTTCCTCCTCTGTGTTGCATGAATGGACAGATGAAGGAATTGCCAGCATGACAGGAATGCCGAGATTGGCTTGGGAGGAACTCTGGTTTTGGTGGAGATCAGGGCTGAGGACTGGAGGGAATACCAGGGAAAGCAGAGGCTTGTGAAGAAGACTCAGGCTTGCTGATGAGGAGATAGGGGACATACACATGTTGCGCTTGTGGGAGGTTTGGGGGCATCTCCTCTGTGAGTGAGTCTCCTGGGCATTCAAGTCCCTGGAAAGATCCATCATTGTTTTGGGACTGGAGACCTCCCAGAAGGGCCCAGGCTGGGAAGTGGGAACCCTGGGCCAAGGGCTGGGGGTTGGCTGTGTGTTGGGGGGACAGTGGGCAGGCAGGATTCGAAGGCTCACCCAAGGCAAGGACTCCTCATCTTCCTCAGGGGGTCAACGCTGCACCCCCATTTGGTGTAGGAAAGCTCTGCTGTCTCTCAGATGCCCTGGCACAGGTGGGGCGATGCCGCCTGTTAAGCCCCTCCCAGGATGTGGAGGCTAAAGCTCACTGCAGTTGGTGGAGGTCGGGCTGAGTTAGCAGGTGCTTGGGGCTTCCCTCCCAGACCCGCGTGTGGGTAATTTTCCTGGAAGAGGGACAGTGGAGAGCCATGACAGTGACCCTTGGACACTGTTCCTAGATCTGCCTTCCTGGGGACTATACCCGTCTGCTGAGGGTCTCGCCATGACAGTGAATGCCTGGGAGGAGGAAGTCCAGACACCTTGTCTGGACACTTGGGGCCATGCACACTGGCCCCAACTACATCACTTGCCTGTCTCTGCCATTCCCCAGCTGATGGCCTTGCAAGAAGATGGAATGTGGCAGAACAAGCACAGACTTCTGCTCTGGGGAAGCCCGGGAAGTGCCTGGCTCAGCCCCTCGCTGTGTGGCTCCAGCACGGCCTCCCCTCCATCTTCCCACCTAAAGTTGGACTCACAGCTGTGTCAGGAGATATTCTTTGTGAGATGGACCATCTGTCGCCTGGTCTCAGAGGTGTTCTGCCCCTCCCATACCCAGAGTCTCAGCAGAACGCCACCTAGACGTGCTCCCCATTGTGTCATCTGACTCTGGTCTTGCCTCAGTTTCCCCTCTGTGCATTCTCCCTGCTCCCAGTGCCTCCCGTCAAACCATCCTTCTCAAACCCACTGAGCTCATGTTGCTGCTCAGGTATTTCAAGGATGCTGCCTGGTGCAGACAACGCCCTTGGTTCTCCACGTGGGGGTCTTTACCCCTCTCTCTGGCCTTTTGCCTCACCGTCTCCTTGCTTTGGAAGAGGTCTTTCCCCAGATCATGGTGGGCTTATGAATATGCCTTCTCCCAGCCTTGCCTTCAATTCCTCCAGTTCCCCAGAGACCCAGACCACCCTGCACAGTCTGACTTTGCTCCTATATCCTCTTTGGTGCATTCGCTGATCAACACATCTCTGAAATCTTATAGGTGGTCCCACCAGGTTACTAATTTAACATTTAACATGTCCTGCCTTGTCTCCTTCCTCGAATAGAACCCCCTTGAGACCAAGCTTTAATGATCTCATTTTAGGTCATCAGCTGACTGCCCACAGCCACGTTCATGGCTCTGTGTCCAGAGAAGGGCTCTCATGAATCCAGCAACCACCAGGAGAGAGAGAAAAAATGTGTCCCAGAAAGCTGTAAATGCATAGATAAAGATTTATATTACAAAGTTAGGAAATTTGTACAAGAGAGAAAGTAATAAAGATGAGAACAGAAGTTAATGAAACATGAAAAACTTCCCTAGCGAGGGTCAACAGAACCACAGCTGTATTGAGCAGACTGATAAAGCGATGCTCCCCGCAAGGCTGGCCAAGGGGGTGTGAGCAGCTCGCGGTGGCTCTTACTCCACACGCTGTCCAGATGTTGGGCTAGCCTGAAATCCCTGAAAGACATTCCAGTTGGGACCTGCTGGCTCGTTAACTTTTACTTAGCACTCCTCTCCAGACCTCTCCCACCATCACCCAAGATCTCAGCCCCCAAATCCAGCGTTCTGAGAAGAAGGAAAGGCGGAGGAGAAGCAGGCAGAGGTCTGGCGTGCATAAAACCCTGTCCCTTCCTGGATTCAGAGATCTGAAGCAGCTGAAAGATAAAGACTCCATTCCTGAGTTCCTAAGTGACAACAGGTCATTAGAGATCAGAGAAGAGCTAAA
>NW_007738760.1:6826-29225 GCF_000696425.1 Galeopterus variegatus
GCTCTTACTCCACACGCTGTCCAGATGTTGGGCTAGCCTGAAATCCCTGAAAGACATTCCAGTTGGGACCTGCTGGCTCGTTAACTTTTACTTAGCACTCCTCTCCAGACCTCTCCCACCATCACCCAAGATCTCAGCCCCCAAATCCAGCGTTCTGAGAAGAAGGAAAGGCGGAGGAGAAGCAGGCAGAGGTCTGGCGTGCATAAAACCCTGTCCCTTCCTGGATTCAGAGATCTGAAGCAGCTGAAAGATAAAGACTCCATTCCTGAGTTCCTAAGTGACAACAGGTCATTAGAGATCAGAGAAGAGCTAAACGACACTCACACAGAGAGTGTAACTCACCCCACACTTGGACGCAAATACACAGCATTTGAGGAGGTGACTCACTGACAGTCACCTGGAGGACAGCGTTGCCTTTGAAAGAGAAAACCAAGACAAGATTGAGCGCCTGCCAAGCTGAAATGATTAGCCCCGATCTGCTGAGCCGCTGTGGCAGCATTTCAAACCTCTGCTGTGTGAATGGACGACTTACACTGGAGGGACGTGCGCAGGCTTCACTAAGCGTTTATTGGCATGCCCTGAGCATCTGTTTCAGCAATAATGCAGATGTTTCTCAGTTTGTTGAAAAAATAAAATAAAATAAATAAAAAGCATTATCAGGAAAGAAAGACTCCTTCCAGCCTGTTGGAAGTGGATGACATGTAAGAGAGAAACTTAAGCTGAGGCCCTTGACATCCCATTGGGAATCTGTCCACCCTGCCGAGGACACCCTGCATGTCTACTCCCAGACAGCATAGAGGGAAGCCTTTCTGAGGGTTCCACATTAATTCCTGTCTTTCAGCTGGAACCAGGACACCCTGCCATTGAGCACACATCTGCTAGGAACCTGACGTGGGCCATGCATTGGGCTGGGGTCTAGGGACACTAGATGGATTAGGTATAAGTCCTGCCGTTGAGGGACCACTGTCTAGCTGGGAAGCAGTCATATTAACGCAGATGTAGGGCACAGTGTAGAAAGTGCCGAGAAGTCCCGTGTGAGTGAGTGAATGAAGGGGTGGATGAACGAACGAAGGTGTTGCGGCACGTGCAGCGTGCCCTCCAGCTCGGAGTTCTCGGGCTGTCCTTCCTAACAAGGTGCATTAGATAAGGCGAGCTTGGTAAGTATCATTCACAGCACTTTTAAGAGAGAAAGGGAGACCTGCGAACAATTTCAAATGGGCAGCAGGAGAGAACCAGGACTGTCCTAGGCAAACTGGGTCATCTAATTATGGAAAGACAGAGATACAGGAAAGCATAGCTCGTGAAGGATGCTTATTTCTCTCCCACTCATTTTTTTAAAAAAAATTTCCACCTCTTTTTATTTTTCATTTTTTAAAAAAGTTTTAATTGTGGTAAAAAAATGCATAACCTGAAATTTATCATCTTAACCATTGCCAAGTGTACAGTTCAGTAGTAAGTACATTCACATTGTTTTACATCCAATACCCCAAACTCTCTTCATCTGGCAAAACTAAAACTCTGTACGCCTCCTCCCAGCCCCTGGCAACCACAATTCTACTATGTCTGTGAATTTCACTACTGTAGCTACTTCATATGAATGCAGTCCTCCAGTATTTGACATTTTTTGTGACTGGCTTATTTCACTTAGCTTAATGTTCTCCAAGTTCTTCTACGCATTCTTGATAAGTACTATTACCACACCAAATTCACACTTGCAATGACATCACCAAGGGCTAAAACCTGCGTCAGCCATTCATCACTGCTATTCCCAAATGACTACATGGAGTGCAGGCTTTCTCTACTTTTGTTCTCTTTTGTTTGCGCTGGATCAGCTGCGTTTCAGGAATCCTTAGACTCTTGCAGTGCAGGTTCCATCGTGGAAAAACACAGGGTGTGCTTGGCTCTGGGTATCTCAGTCTGGCAGCTGCTCGGAACATGGCCAGCCTGAGGCTCCCTGGAACTGGCACACTGAGCCTATCGACCTGCTGTTGATTTTTTTTTTTTTTTTTCCTTTTTGTCTTTTTTCGTGTCCGGCAACGGATCGCAACCCTCAGTGTCGCGCCCGTACCAGACCGGGACCGGCAACGGGATCGCAACCCTTGGTGTCGCGCCCGCTCCTCACTCAGCCAGTGAGCAGGAACCAGTCTGTATGTGGGATCCGAACACTCGGCGGGAGCACCGCCGCGCTCCCAAGCGGTGCACTGTAGCAGTGCGCCACCGGGCCGGCCACCTGCTGTTGTTTTGACTGTACTTAGTCTGTGCGGTATTTTGTTTGTTCAGAGACTCCTAAATTTAGGGTCCATGGCTACTTTACAAGTCTATTTAATCCTCAATGATCTTATGGATTGTACAACTATGTTTCATTTGAAAGTGTGTCATTTCACAAAGCAAATTGTAGGTCAGTGTATATGATATGTAGGTAGATAAATAGATGTTATAACTGAATGTGCATTTATAAGTCTGTAGAGCTATCATCTAACTAAACAGTACCTAACGAAAATGAATTTTTGTAAAACTTCACACGATTTTATGTTTTTATTAATAACTTTATATTTTCAATAAAAAATTCTTTACAAAGCAATCACTGGGAGCCCAGGATGCTCTTGCTGTTGAAACCGTCCACTCATCTAACCATTCGTTCATTCAATCAGCTGGCACATGCCTGCACCAAGGACTCTTCTAGATATAGGATGTGACAGAAAAAAGAGAGACAAAAATATTGCCCTGGCAGAATTGACATTTAAAAAGTGGAGAGAGAGGCAGGCAATAGACAGGGAAGCAAATAAAAACAGCGATGGCTCAGAGTGATAAACGCTATGAGGACCCAACAGTTTAATGTGGTATGAAGTCGCTGGAGGCAGGATGTGGGGAAGGGATCCTTTGGAGAGTGGTAGAAAAGACTCGTGCGGAAGAAGCTAGCAGACGGAAACCTGGCAGGAGAATGTTATGGGCAGACAAAAATGGCATGTCTAATGTCAGAACCGGGAAGGTCGGCGCGATGAGTAGGGGAGAAGATGGTGAGTGATGAGGCGACCCGTGACGGGGGTGAAGCTTGTCTGAGGGATGTGTGAGGGAGGCGGGAACTGGCGATCACTGAGTGCCAGGGGTTAAGCACCCAAACCGGCGCCTGGTCATGCATGTGCCTGAGATGCAGGGGACCGGGGGGAGGACGACTTCATGATCTTCTGGTAGCCAAGACTGAAAATGGGCTTTTCATCTCCATAAGTAGAGTGTCCAAGCCTGCTGTATTCTGCTACTTTAGCCTTTCTTTAACTTCAGAGGTGCCAGCAAGTGAAGGCCACCTGTCGTCCTGGAAGGCACGTGGATTCCATGGAGCAGAATGGATTGACCTCCTCAGAGTCATGGGGCTGGGGAAGGGGAGGGACTGGAAGGATGTGGTAAGAACAGTGGGCATGGGTCTGAGACCTGGTGATGGCTGGTAAATCCCCCATTTGCCCTGCGTTGTAGAACGTGGGGGTGATCATGGTGTCTGCTCACGAACTGTAGGTGAGCCGGTGTGCTGATGCTGTCTCGGACCAAGCGCTAGACAGTGATGTGCTGACCTAGCCAGGGTTCAGACTGACAGGTGACACTGAGGGAGCCTGCTGGAGAAAGGCGAGGAGACTCAATGCCCACATCTGTTAAAATTCAACAGTTCCTGAGAAAATAAAGCCGAATGGCCATATAGAGGCCACCAGAAACATGGAGCTGAAGAAATTCAGCCATAGCCATGGATACCAGAGTTATCGGGGCAATGGGCCTGGCTTTGAACCTGTGTGTTGATTATGTTCTTTAACCACACATTCCCTGTGGATCCTACATTGCCTAAGTATCTCTGTGCCCTACTCTGTGCTTAGAGAAAAAGGGACTGGGGTTCTGGTTGTCTCTTACGTGGTGGGAAAAACGGAGGCAAGCAGGCAGAATGCCCATGGAGACGTCCGCGTGGAAGCATGGCCAGGTACATGTTCCGTTCTTGGGAGCCAGTCTCCACGCGGCATGCAGAGGTCACATCCATAGGGCCGCCACTTTGAACTTGGCTCTTCTAGTGTACTGGCTTGTGCTCTCTATTGAGTTGCTTAACAGCATGAGCCTTGGTTTCCTGATCTGTAAAATGGGGAGAGAATTGTATTATATTGTTGTCGTCAGGGTTCCTGGATAATAAACTTATAGTTCTTAGGAGAGGGCTGGTACAGAGTGGTCAATAGACACTGGAAAGTCATAGCACCAGTGGCTACGAGGGTACTTCAGAAAGTTCATGGAGAAATAGAATTAAACAATAATAGGAATCACAAACTTTCTGGAGTATCCTCGTAACTGAATCTACTCCATAACACTGCTAAGTGGATGTAATTATCCTTCCTTTAGATGTGAGGAAACAGAGGTGAGTGAGTGTAAGTGACTTTTAAGAATGGGAAGTTGCCAAGTGGCAGAAGCAGATCCTAAACCCATCCGTGACCCTGTACCCATGCTCTTTATTGTAAGTCACATCTCTTGAACTTGAATATGAGTAAAAAAGGAGAAGAATGTGTTTTCAGGTGATGTCAGAGCGTGGAAATGCCTGCAACAATGTGAAGCCCTGGGCATGGGTAGGCGATGAGGCGTTGCTCATAACCCCGTCAGCACAAGACCCTCCCCCGAAACAGAAACACAGCCCCTCGGTGGAGCAGCCTCGTGCAGTTCACACACATCTCTATAAGGCTGCTGCACTGCAAACCATGCTGAGGGAAGAGGTTTGCTCAGGGGAGGTTGTCCTGGCCTCAGATGTCCCCATGACGATGGGGACAAAGGGTCTGTGCATGGGTGCTGGACTCTCCTGCAGCTTCTGCTGCACCTGCTGCCCTGACCCTGAAATCTCATTGCTGCTAACACAGCTCAGTGCCTCACTCTGCACCCCACTGTCTCTGATGGGCTCTGGTCTCCCCCAGTACCACCCCCAGCATCACTCTCCCAGCTGTCCAGTAGATGTCCTCAATCCTCGTTTTCTTTGAGTTGCATGATTTTCTCTCTGAGGCCAAAGCCTCTTTTAGGTTGCAGGCCCTGGTATGAGTCCTATGGTGTCTTAGTTGTAGAAATCATTTCTAGACTGCATCTTTTACAATTTTCAGTGTTGTTTTCTTTAAAAAGGACTCAGAACTTTAAAACTGTTGCAATGCATTCTGAGCATAGAATCCTAACGGATTTTTCTGTTTTATTTCCTGAATAGTTTATAGCTGCTCAAAAAGACTTAATTTGATAGTATTATTTTTTAGTGGCTTGCTTTCAGCAAATCTTTTCAAAACTTAATGTAATCCTCACAGAAACAAATGACTCGTTTTGTACTCATATTTTATCCATTTGAATACATTTATTTAAATAACTTTGATAACAAGTATAACAGTTATGAACATACACGGGAAAAACGAACAGACTGACCCTTGACAAGCATCCAGCTCAAATTAGGGAGCAGAGCAAGCCCAGTCCAGGCAGCTGCGGCTCCCACACCCATCTGTGTGTTTGCAGTGGTAGTGGACAGGGTGTCTGGGGATGCAGAGACTTGGCTGAGGGGTGCTGGTTAAGACAGCCTCTCAGGGACAAGCCAACGCTTTTCTTACGATGCACTCTCCGCTGGCTCACCTGGCCGTCATCTAATTCCACAGTTGTCCCTCAGCTTGTGTATGTGCACTCAGACTGTCCTATCCTCCTGCCAAGACTGCCCTTCCTAGATACTTCAACTGCACCCAGAACTTTCCATGAACATAGAACTTAAAATGCCATATTGCAATGCCACTTTTTATCTTCACTACTAAATTATAATTTCCTTCAGGTCAGGTCCCAAGCCTAATTTACCATCATTTACCCAGAGCCCAGCGTAGTGTCTGTCCAATAGCAAATATAAATGTTTAATGAAAGAACAGACAAACTAAGATGGTCCAGTCCATCAGCTCTGAAAAAATAAAAAACAGACAGAAAAACATAGATCCTAGACTAAAATCTCAAGGCCTGTTCTTCCTGACACCTTTAAATCAACCCGACATGTCCAAATGTCATTCACTCCACCATCAACAAGAACAATCTGCTTTACATATTCATTCAAAACCTTCAGCTCTGATCCAGAACTGCTCCAGATCCAGTGAGTTTTTCTTAGCCTTGGAATCTCAGCTGCATGTTCTGGTGATGACCTCAATTCCACCTTTGACCTGGTCCTGGGATCTGCTGTTCCTGGGTATCTGGCTTGGATCCGTTCTTCTGGCTCCTCCTGCATTGGTATGTTTGGGGCAGGGCGTGCTGCCTGCCTGCCTCACTTGTAGCTGGCCTGGCGGGTGATGGTCTGGGGAAGGATGGCTGAAGGTAGGCTGGGGAGTTCTCCAGTGACACCACTCCTGCTGATCTCATAAAAGGGTCCCCAAGGCATGTGCATGTCTGTGACATCTTCCCAATTTGGGGTTCCTTTATTTCCCAAGGTAGCCTCTATTTACTTTTGAACCCTAAAGTCCTTGGGGATGAAATAAGAGTTTCAAAATTCTCTGTGCCGTTTCTAACCAAAGGTTGAGAAATGTGTTTGCTAGAAAGACTGCTGGTCTCCTGTCCTGTTACTCCAGAGTCTTCATGGTGGAGTTCCAGGGCCTCACCATGATAGGGGACACAGTAGGTAATGATCACTGTGAATTGATCGAATGATCAGGTAATTGTAGGAAAACATCATCCGAGTTATGCAGAAACAGTGGCTTGTGGCAAATATCAAGACTTAGGAAACTCAGGTGTGCAAATTTGTTGAACATGAACTGCAATCTATCACCCCTCAAGTTCCCAGCTGGCAATTTTCCTTCTAATTACCCACCAGTTTGTGTGTGTCGAAGCCTCTCCACAGCTATCACATAGTATACAGCACGTGATTCCAGTATGTGTTGCTCTTTATTTCCTAGATTGGTTGCTTTTGCTTAGGACGCTGGCCTTGGGGCAGTTTTAAATGGCTGTCTTGTAATATGATCAGGTAAGAACATCTGGGAAATATTTTAAGTTTTTAATTGCTAGTGGTTATGCAAATAATTCTCAGTTCATACACTCAAGCCAAGATTCCCACTCTTATTTCTATTCTGTTTATGCTTCACATCAACCTAGGAACACTCAATCTGAGAAGTCTTCCCCTGAGCCAGGGGAGGGATGTATCTCCGGGAACGAATCAAGCCTGGCTAACTCTCAGTGAAGGGAAAAGGCATCTGATCTTGCAGATTCCTGCTCAAAACATTATAACTGCAACAAAACTGAATGCCCGTGCACGCGCGCGCACACACACACTCACACACACACACACAGAGGGCAGCAGTAACAACAGCCTTCACCCGGGAGAGTCATGCTTCAGTGAGCAGGGCTGGAGGATTTCTGAACCTTGGGCCACCAAGCTGCCTGAGTTCTCAGTCAATCATCACCTGCTAAGTCTTGCTCACTGGCATCCCCAGCCCAGCATCCCTGCAACAGTCACAGCCTGTGCTGCATGACAGCAACTGTACAGAGGACTGAGACCTCGGGAAGGACGGACAGCCTTGGGCAGTGGAGAACTTGGGGCAGCAAGGGATTGGCACAGGCCGGAAGCCCACCCAGGGCCCCTGCTGCAGTGCCACTGGGCCAGCTCCGTCAGCATCTCTCAGATGTACTGACCATTAGATGCTCTGAGAACTACAGATGAGTCACTGGGAAGGGTTAACAAGAGAGAAAACACACTTGCCTTAAAATAGGAAAAATCAAAATTTTATTGGTTTTGGAGTCTAACAGAAAAAAAACCCCACAACAATAAAAAGTAAAATTTCTCACAAGATACCTTTTCTGGTTGTTTACAGTAAGTGCAACACTCCCTCGCCCCTGCTCTAAATCCTCCTCTCCCCACCCTGAGAAGAGAAGCAGGCCACACAGTGAAGGGCCGAGCGCTCTGCACAGGAGGGGTCAGAGGACGGGCCACCAGCTGGGCGGATGGCGGCCTGCTCCATCCCATCTCCCTGCATGGGCCTGGATACCTGGGAATCCTATGGCCTCTCACCCCTCACTTTCCCAGTTTTCCCTCCATTCCTCAATCCTCTCCTTTAGGACCAGCCCAGCAATTCCTCACCCGCCCCTTTCCCTGGGTCTGGCCAAGCTGAGATGTTAGTCCCAGCACTGCCTTTCGTCCACCTGATCCTGGCCCTGCAGGGCGCAGGGTGGGCCTCAGCTCAGGCTGTGGGGTGCTGGGGGAGGAGGCAAGTCAGTGCCAATCCTGAGACCCGAGGAGGGGACAGAGGTGAAGAAGGAGGAGCTTGGTTGCCTGTTTCTTAAAGAAGCTTAAATTAAACACACTTCACACTGAAAATGAATTTTTAAATTTTTTTTTAAATTTCACTGTAAGATAGTCACATGTTCACATGCAGTTGTAGGAAATAATAGATTCCCCAGCTTCCTCTGTTGGTAACATCTTGCAAAAGAACAGTGCATGGTCACAACCTGAGAACTGACATTGACCCGGCCATTCACCTTATTCAGATTTCACCAGTTTCACACACGCTCACTTGTGTGTGTGTGTGTGTGTGTGGGTGTGTGTGTGTGTGTGTGCGCATGTGTTTGGTTCTGTGTGATTGTGTCACGTGTGTCAATCATGAGACCCCCCCCCCACAGTTGAGGGACAGAGCAGATCCATCTTCACAGGGTCCCTGTGTTACCTTTCACAGTTCTCTCAGCCAGATGTGTGCCAGGTGAGACAGGAGAGGCTCCGAGCGTGACTGTATCATGGTAAACAGTGTCAGCACATGCTGTGGTCTGAGGGTTTGTGTGCCCCCAAATTTATACGATGAAATCCTAACCCACAAGGTGATGATGTTAGGAAGTGGGCCCTTTAGAAGGTGATGAGGTCACAAAGGTGGAGCCCTCAGGAATGGAATTAGAGCCCTCATAAAGGGACCCCGGGGAACTTTCTCACCTCTTCAAGTATGTGAGGACACAGAGAAAAGGCACCATCTATAAACCAGGAATTGGGCCCTCACCAGACACCACAGTGGCTGGTGCCTTTATCCTGGACTTCCCAGCCTCCAGAACTAGGAGAAGTAAATGCTAGCTGTTCATAAGCCACCCAGCCTGTGGTGTTTTTGTTATAGCAGCCCAAATGGACTAAGACAGCATCTGATATTTCCTCTCCTCCCCTGGAGTGGGATCTATGTGGTGGGGGTAGGGACCACAGTCACCCTGACCCTCAGCCTCAACCAACCAACCCCATGGCACAGACAGGTTTGTGCACAGATCATCCCCTCATTAGTGTCTCTGCTGGGCCACACTCTGTTTGCTTGTGGGAAAGTCACATAACTTCCCAACTGTGTCCACGCCTCCAAAATGGGGGTAAGGCTGCGCCCAATGCTGAGCATGGAGCTCCTGGGTTGTGTGGGCTCAGTGGGCAACACGGGCATGTGCTCTGCTGGCAGAAGGGTGAGGCCCGCCAGGCTTGGTGGGAGCCCGCTCTGCAGGTAGGCTTTGCTCCTCAGACCCATCCCCTTCACAGGATAGTGCAAAGATTCACAGATCTCTTGGTATCAACCATGTGTAGGAGAGAAGGACCAGTCGATGGTCACTCATTCCTGGCAGCAGATGGCTTCACACGTGTGCATTTTCCTGTTGATCCAATGCTTCTCCAGCCCCCCAAGGCCAGAGTCCTCAGAAACCCCAGAGAAAAAGGTGGATGGTGACAGGTGGCTGTGGCACCTCCTCCCTGGATGCAGTACTTCAACATGAATTGTGGAGAACAATTCCCCGAGCCCCCGATCACGTGATGCTCAGATTCCCAGTGCTCAGCCAGCCCTTTGAGCCTCATGGACTTACTATGAGTCCCTTAATAACCTCATTAGCATGTCACAGGCCTGGTGCTGCTCACAGCAGGAACATGCCAGCACCTTCCTCTGGCTTCATGGGTCTTGGCAAAGTGTCAGACATTTGGTTTTCACAAATGCCTTATAAGGTTTAGTCTTTTTAAATCCCAGGGTAGGTGCCAAAATGTGGCAGTGCCATCCACAGCCGAGGACTCAGAGGAGAGCTACTTCTCATACTGACCAGCTCATGGTGGACTGAAGAGAATCATGCTTCACCTGCGTAAGACCCCTGCCAGGTCCCCAAACACTTGCCCCTGGGTTTGTAATCCAGTCCATTTCATAACTCAGATATGCTCAGTCCTGCCTCAGAATTCCTTATAACGTCAGTCGCCTGGTTGTATGTTTAAAACTCTTTGGGAAAAGACAAATACAAAATCAAACAAAAGCCTCACTGGAGCAAAAGCCACATTTATATGGGGCCCCAAGAAGCTGTTGGTGAAGAAGATGACACCAGCCATGGCATTAGGCAGTGACAGCCATTTCTTACTTCTGCCACCATGCCACGACAGCTTCTCTAGCTGTGGTTTGTGTTGGTCACACCCTGGCCAGCTCATGGCCTCTCAGAATCCCCTGGTGTTGTATTCTGGTCACCAGGCACATTAGCGTTCTTCCAACATCCCACATGCAGCTCAGGGAGAGAAACCTGGCCCTCGCTGTAGCCCACCAGTATTGCTGTATTTCACTTACTTGCAACAGGACAGCTCTGCTTCACCATCATCACAAGGGTCAG
Source organism: Galeopterus variegatus (assembly GCF_000696425.1). NCBI lineage: Eukaryota > Metazoa > Chordata > Mammalia > Dermoptera > Cynocephalidae > Galeopterus > Galeopterus variegatus. The sequence goes on from NW_007738760.1 coordinate 17,414, forward strand.
ATAAGCAACAAACTTTTTTCCCCTATTATTTTTTGCAAGATAAGCTGTCACTATACAAAGCACAGTATTCCACATAGATGCCTTGGATTGCTCTCTCCTTTCTTTCTGGGCCTTTTCTTGACCAATTTCCAAGCATAGCTCTTTCACCCGTTAGCTCTTCTGATGTGATTATTTTTGCTAGATTTCCTTGTGTGCTGACCAGAAAGAAAACACCTGGTCAGAGCAGCAGCCAAGAAAATGGCATGAGCAATCCCATCAGGACAACGGGTGGCCAAGATGCCAGCTCTGAGCATGTGCACACCCAGCTGCTGGTGTATTGCTGCGTAGGTACATGCATGCATGTGTGTGTGTTTCCACTTGGATGTGTGACTCGGTCACAGTCAGTGTTGATCCTCTGTGCAATCTCTCCATAATTTACATTCCACCAGAATTCCACCACCCAATACAAAAGCCACTAGCTACTGTGGCTATAAATTATTTAAATTTAAACTAGTTAAATACAAAATTAAAAATTCATTATCACTGGATGAATTTCAAGTGTTCTGTATCACATGTGGCGAGGGGCTACCACAGTCGCACTGCAGATTTAGAGCATTTCGTCACTGCAGAGAGCCCTTTGGGACAGCACTGCTCTAGAAAGCTCTCAATAAGGACAGAAGGTGTGGCCTCCTTGCCTTGAACCTTTCACTTGAGGCCTGGGAGAGGAAAGTTCTGTGCTTCCTGGCTTTTGAGTCCTGCTTTTTCTGTTAACAACTTCATCACCTTCTTCAGTAATCTCTGAGGCCTGTGCTGCCAAGTGTCCACATCCATGCATGACAGTCACTCGGGTGCTTTTTACAATCGCAGAAGCCTGTGCTCACCCCTCCCACACTGCATGTGTAAAGGAGCCTTAGGGTGTGAAGAAGCCTGCAGTGAGCCCAGCTTCTGACTCAATATTAGGTGAGACAATCCCAAGAGAGAAACTTCAGAACAGAGAAGGGTGGTCACCTCCTACGCATCTAGCCCAAATAGACAGCTATCATCTCCCTTAGAAAAAATATTCCTAACTTGTACTGTTTCTGCAGAGAACACTCTCTGGGATCCCCTACCCCTGGTGACCCAGGCCCCTGACATGTTTGCAGCTGAGTCCCAGGGGCCCAGAGCACCTGGCCCCCCACCTTGGCCCTGGGCTCGCAGCACCTTTCTGCAGCCTTGGCTTGAGTTCTTTCTCCTCTGACCTCATCACCAGTGATGGTACAGTCTGAGCAGCCACTAGATCTCAGCTGGGACCATGGAATGTCTTTGGCTTCATGCTCTGTAGACCCAGCACTCCTTCCCCTGCCCTCTCCTGGGCCAGGCCCCGGGCCGGCCCTACTCCTTTCTGCAGAGGAGATCCTGCCATGGGCACCTTCTCCTGACCTGTTGTCTTGGAGCTCACCCCCCATCTCTGCCTCCTGTCTCCTCCTCGGCCACATACAAGGATCCTCGTTACTTATGTGCACTGGGGCACAGTGGGGGCCAGGCTGTGCATTCTCTCCCCCTCCACAGCATCCCAGGTGCAGTCACCTTCCGCATTTTGCTTATGAGGAAACTGAGGCACAGAGCGATTTAGCAAATTATTTGAAGTTTCATAGCTCACTGACAGTGGAGGATTCAAGCCAGAGAGGTTGACTTTGACCCAAACCATGTTGACCAGTTGTGTTATGGCAGTGGGTACCAATTGCTTCAACTTTGAATTGAAAATTATGTCTATGATGCTCACTTTTTCTCTTTCTCCCACCAACAACATCTTAGCCTGAGTCAGACTTATGAGGGAACAGTAAATGAGACAGGATTGTATCACCCACCCAGCTGCACATCTTTAAATTCTCTCAACCCAGGGCAGAATCTGGAGGGCAGCCCTGCTTGGGCAGAGGCGTGATGTAGGGATGGGGTTCGGGACAGAATTCCAAGTGAGCAGCCTACTTGTTCCCCGAGTGTGCCTGCCTGGCCCAGAAGCAAACAGAAGCATGTCTTTGTTGGAAGTTTCTCTCCTCTTGCTTGAGGGCTCTGGCCAGAACTCTCCTGCCTGCCCAAGCCCAGCAGGCCCAGGCTGAGCCCTGGGAAGGGGTGGGCTCTGCAGCTGCCTATGGAGGAGATGAGGGTTCATATGAGACCGAGTGGGGGACTCTGCTCACCTTGCTGCCAACTGACCATGTGCTCAGGCTCCACTCCCCACCAGAGGGGGAAGGGCCAGCACTGCCAACAGGCCGACTGGGGAAGTGGCACCTCCAACAGTGCTGGGATGTGCTCAGGGAAGGGTTGCCACAGAGAGCTGCCAGGTTCTGGGTGGGCTGGATGGAGCAGGGATGCCCCTATGGCCTGGGTAGAAGTGGGCCTGAGGGGCCAAAGGAGGCTCCCAGCATGGGATTTGGGACTCTCCAGTGAGACTCAAGGTATCTGTACAGTGAGAGGAACAATTCCCACTGAGAGAAACAGGCCAGCCTCAGAAAATCAAATGCAGATGGGAAGAAGGTGGGTGTGGTGGGAGGCTCAGAGTCAGGGCTCGGGTCTCTCCAGTGGCCTCTGTCGGTCAGTCTCCCCCTCTCTCTAGATGCCAGGGACTCAGTCCCCATCTGTTGCAATGATGTAGGAGGGAACAGCCCCATGATGACTGTGTCTAGGGGCCTCCATCTGCTTATCTGCACAGCGGGTCCCTCCCAGCACCCAGCTGGGGATGAGGTGAGAACCTGCTTTCTGAGTTGTCCCTGCAGCGCTTGACAGGCACATAACCCTAGCTGCACATCTACCAGGGCGGGAGGAACAGGGCCCGGGCTGCAGGGATCAGGCTGTTTCAGAGCCTGGGCAGGTTTCCATCAGCACAGTAAAGTAATTGAGCTCAGGTTAGATTAAATCCAGACACATCCCGTGTTCAGTGCCAATTACGCATGGCTGGCAGGGGTGGGCAGGGTCTGGACTGTGTCACACCATGCCTTCTAGAGACTGACTGCTCCTTCAAGCCCAAGGTGAACTGACCTGAAATAGTAACAGTCGCGGCTCTGCTCGTCTGGTCTGGCTCTCTGCTTGAATCTGCTACTGCTCAGGTGGACAGCTTCCCTCACCCTGTTTACCATGGAGTACGGGGCACTGGGGACCCTCTGTCCCCACCTCTGTCTGGCTGGCCTGGCAGCAGATCCCACTGGGTGGCAAAGAGGGGAGGAACTGAAGCCCACCCTGCCCTCCCACTCATTCAGGTGTAAGGCACAGGGGGGCGCGTCTGGCCCCCTGTATGCCCTCGGGATTCCCCAGCACCATCTGGAGTTTGCTGCGTGGGTGCAGCTTGGATAGGAGGCTGGCAGGATGCAGGAAGGCTGTGAGTTGTCATCTAGGGCTGAGTTCACAGTTTGGGAGGAAAACAGCCCAGATTGGAGAGCTTCGCTCCGCACTGTGAGACGGCTACGATCGCACCCTGGCCTCGAGCCCAGGCCCGGGAAGCCCCAGCTGCGCCTTCTTCAGTGCTCACGCCATGCCAGAAGGCATGGCAGGGACAAAACCAGTGAGAGAAAAGCCAGGAGTCCAGAGAAGGGCTCCCAGGCCGGTGAGCTCGGCACTTGGAGTGGAACGAAGTACGAATCCAAACCAGGGAAAATGTCAGGGAGAATCCTGGAATGAACCCGGAAGTGTCGGGGCCCTGGGCAATGGGACAGGAGTTTGGCGGTATGGCTTGTCACCCCCTGCAGAGGAGGGAAGGGATCCAGTGGTGATCGTGGCATAGATGAGAACGTGATGAAGGCCCAGACGAGAGCTCTGTCTTTGAGAGCAGGGAGGGAAAGAAAGCGCTTGGGCTGGGGTTTTTCCTCTCACTTTTCCACGCAACGTTTCCTAGTGTTATTAATTGTTCTCTTGGTGAATAAAGGCTGTGTGTTAATTATTTATTGCTGTGTGACCAATTGCCTCAAAACACAGCATCTTCAAACAGCGAACATTGATTATATGACATAGGTTTTGAGTGTCAGGAATCTGGGTTGTGCTCAGTTGGGTCGTGGCTCAGGGTCTGTCGGGAGGTCATGGTGAGGGTGTCGGTCAGGGCTGCATCATCTGAAGCCTTGATGGGGATGGAGGGGCTGCTCTCAGGGTGGCTCCCCCACGTGGCTGTTGGCTGGAGGCCTTGGGTCCTGGCTGGCTGATAACAAGAGAGCTTGTTGCCACCCATATGGACCTGTCTTCAATGCTGCTTGAGTGTCCTTGCTACATGGCAGCTGGCTTTCCCCAGAGTGGGAGACCCCAGAGAAAAGGAGCAAGGCAAGAAGGAAGCCATATGGCCTTTTATGACTTAGTGTCCCAGGCAGAATTCTGAGATGGCCCCCAAGATGCTGACCAATGTCCTGTGCTGTCCTCTCCTCTTCAGTGTGAGTGGGACTTATAAACATGGTGGCTTCTCACGACCAAGATTATGTTATGTTACAGAGCAGAGGGATATTGTAGTTAAGGTCCCTGACAAATTGACTGAGTTAATCAGAGGGGAGATTACTCTGGGTGGGCCTGATCTAATCAGGTGATCCTTTAAAATAGGTCAGAGAGATTTGAAGCCAGGGGTGTTGCTCCTGGTCTTGAAGGAGCAAAGAGCTATACTGTGGAGGGGCCCATGGTACAAGGCCACAAGAGCAGCTGCTAGCAGCCCAGAGTGTCCCTAGCTGACAGCTTGCAAGATAACAGGGACCTCAGTCCTATAACCCTAGGACCTACATTCTGCCAACAACCTGCATGAGCTTGGGAGAGGACCCCAAACCTTAGCTGAGATCTCGGTCTTGGCCAGAACCTTGACTCCGGCCTTGTGAGACCCTGAACAGAAGACTCACTCATACCGTGCCTGGACTTCTCACCTACAGAACTGTGAGATCATAAATTCATGTTGTTTAGAATAAGTGCGTGGTGATTGTGATGCAGTAATAGAAAACTTCTACTCTCATTCTCTGAAGTTGTGCCCCTCTCGTCCGCCTTCTTTCTGTTTGTCAGAAGTGAGTCAGTAAGTCCGCCCACACTGAAGAGAAGGGATCCACATTTTGAAGAGAGTGTCCAAGAATTTGTGGACCTATTTTACACAGTGAGTGCCAGGGGCCATGTTCAGACACCCAGCACAGCGACGCACAAGGGCCGATGCTTCTGCCATGCAGAGCAGGACACTTCACAGGCTTGGGGAAGGCTGGCGAGAGTTCTCTTTTAGGAAGTGACAATCCTAGCTGCAATGCGGGCGGCTGGCACCCTTTTCCCTTCTGATGTCCCCTTGTGAGCAATCTCCAGAGTAATTGTGCAGAGGCAGGATAAGGCGGGAGCACTCCTGTCTTTAATTTGAAAGTTACAGTGTGCTAATCAGTCCCAGTATGAACTGGTGGGAGCGCTAAATTTGGGAAGTGTTAGCCTATCCCAGATGGGGCAGGGTGCGGAGGACTAGGGTGGAGTTACGATGACAGCCCAGAGGCAGAATCCGTAGGGACATTTTTAGCAGGACAAAGCCCACTGTCCCCAAAGCTACATTTCGTTTCTGTGCCATGAAATGACTCGCAGTTTGATGAGTCCATCTGTGGTGCTTGCCGTCATATCAGTCCTTGAAGCAAACGGGAATTTTCTGGATCTGCTTGGGCCATTAGAAGTCATCTTGAAAAAGCACAAATGCTGGGAATTTTTTAATTCCCATAAAAGTTTCTGATATGTGGCCACCTCGATGAAATAAAGGATGTTGTGTGTCATCCCTCCCTTTCTCAGGGCTCTGCTCCTGGGGACAACACATGTCTGAGCTGAAATGATAATGCAGGTGGGAGGTGGTGGCCCAGAGAAGCATCAGTGCCAGGAACAGATGAGGGCCACATGCCCAAGGCTTTATCTTTCCAAGAAGTGGAGAAGATGGGAAAACAAAAGTGGCTACTTTAAGAACATGTCAGCAATTTGGCAAAAGTCAGATAAGTCAAGAAGCCATATGAGTTCATAAATAAGCCACAAATCCCGGCTGGATTTAGTAAAAATCCCCCCAGGCTTTGCCTATTGACACCAGCTCAGCTAGGTTTCATTTCATTGTAGCTGCAGCTGGCAGCTGGTGTGGCACTGGGTGGATGGGAGCATGGGCATGGGCAGACTGCAGGGGACAGAGGGAGCCTCAGAGCCACAGGTGGGGTCGGGAGGAGGGCCACCTCTAGGCTGCCCAGGCTACACTTCATGTGGGTTCTTGTCATGGTGCCTTATCACAAAGATGATGGTGGCAAGTGTGATGGTCAGGTTGGGTGGTGGAAGGTAGGAGGTGTCCACAGAGTCCCTGAAAGTCCCTGGACCAACCTGGGAAATGGATGGAGAGCTGAGACTCAACCCAGGCTGCTCCATCGATAGCTGGTGTCAGGATGACCGGCAGCCTGTCCATGACCCTCCTCTATGGGCTGTGCCATTAACCCTCACCCAGAGGCCTTGTGTGAAGAGCCAGCGTATAATGGACATGCATTTTATTATGTAATCCTTGCAACATCCTGAGAGGTAGAGGGTACTCCTGTCCCCTTACAAGTTAGAAAACCAAGCAGCAGAGCATCTTGTCCAAGGTCTAGTAAGTTGTGGGAGCAGGACTGGAGCCTGGGCACTTCACTGTCACACCCTAGTGCCCTCCTCTCCACACACCCCACACAGCCCTGGACCTCTGGCCTGAGGAATCTCTGGGGACAAACCCAGCACACAGATCTTGAGTTGGCCCAGCAGGCATGCGCAGGGGTCAGAACAGCGTGGAATAATTGAACCCAGGTGACTCACCCCTGACAAAGAGAAATGCAGCTCACTCGGGCCTTGACTCACTGTCAGACTTGTTCATTTCAGGGGAATAGCTTGTGTGGGCTGCGTTTCTGGCACCCCTTCAATATCCGATATCTGACATCTGTCCTCAGCTGCTTCAATACCATAGGGGTTGCAGTGGGGTGAATGGTAGCCCCCAAAAGATATATCCATGTCTAAGCCATAAGACCTGTGAATACTGCCTTACACAGCAAAAGATGTGATTAAGTTAAAGACCTTTAAGAGGAAGGGCTTATACCCGGATCACGCAGGAGGGCCCTAATGCCTTCACATGCCTTACAAGAGAGAAGCAGAGGGAGTTTTGACACAGACCTGCCCAGGGCAGGATGAATGCTGGGACAGCCACCAGAAGCCAGGAGGGGGAAGGAAGGATCCTCCCCTAGAGGCTCCACAGGGAGGATGGCTCTGCTGACACCTTGATTTCAGACTTCTGGCCTCCAGAACTGTGAGAATAAATCTCTGTCATTCAGAGCTACCGAGTTTGTTACAGCAGCTGCAGGAAACTAGCACAGTGGGTAAAGACCCCTCCCCCACCGCCCACCCCACCTGTGCTTCACCTGACCCAGGAAGGGGAACGTGCTGGCTTCTGCTGGCTGGCACCTAAGCAGAGGAGTGAGAGAAAATCAGGAAGTGGTCCCCCAGGCCGGCTCTGAAGGCCAACCCCAGGCCAGGTCACAGAAACCTGCCCAGACAGCCAGCTGCGGAGGCTTCATGATATGCTACCCAGGACCCCACACCCAAGGCCTAGAGACCAAGACACCGAGCCGAGAAAACAGGATCCTTCTGACCACACTGTCTTGCAACTTTGTTTTGAAATCAAGACTATATCCGCTACCGTTTCCATTCTAGCACAGGAAAAGCCATCTCATTCCTCACGATGGCTTCCCAGTATCTCATTGCAGGATGCTTAAGAAAGGGAAAAGGGAAAGGTTTGTGTTTAAAAGTTGGTATTAAGGGTAGGATTACTAGGCAAAGCCAGTGCTGAAATTCAAAAATTGGCCTGAAATATCGGAATTACAGCCTTTTGTCCAAGAAGAGGATATATCTCATGAAAACAGGAGAGAACATATTTTGCCCAGGGAAACACTGATTTAATCAATGTGACATTTACTGAAAATGGAGGCGTGTAAGGAGCCAAAGTCTCAGACCACACATGGAAAGCAGCTACCCAGGAGGATATCAGGTGGTGTGCCTAACTAAGAATGGCAGGAAAGAAATGCTCAGGAATTCACAAGGAAAAGAAGTGATTAGGAGGACAGTTTGAAATAATCTTCACCCCTCCAGTGCGTATGAGATCTCAGCACAAGGACGGAAGATGAGCCCATGCATCCCTGACACCTGGTGAGGTGGCGTCTGTACCAGAATGCTGCAGTGAGTGGGGCTGGGCTGAGAGCCAGCCAGATCCTGCACGTCCCTAGGGGAAGGTGAACAGGACAAGACCGTACACCAGGGTGCCTGCCGGGCCCTGGAACACACCTTCTCCATTGGCTCTGCTAGCCCAGCTCTGCAGCCACCAAGAGGCACCCGGAAGTGGCCCTGCACCTGTGCTCACAGGTTCTGCACTAGGGGAGGGAGGTGTCTGCTCCCAAGTGTCAGAGATGCTTCTGACAGCCCTGGCCGCTGTGGGCCCCTCCTGGTCCCCCGTGTAAAAGCTTTGTTCTTGGTCTCTTGCCAGCATCAGTGCCCCCCAAGGCTGGCCATAACTCACCATTGGCACCTTGAACCTGCCTTCTCAATGCCAGCTGGATCCAAATGACAACGGAGTGGTTGTGTGCACTCTGGGGCTGCTCTTCCTCCTCAGAAGTCTCAAAGATTAAGACCCAAGATGGCTGTGCCCTGGAAAGCTGCTGTCTGATTAGCAAAGTAGGTAGCTTCTTGTCTTTCTTTTACCCCATTTTTTTGCATTGTTTAATTTTTGTAGTTATAAGACATAAAAATAGTCAAAGCATTATAAAGGGAAATATGAATTATTCACCCAAATAGCTTATCTTCCCTCTTTAACCTATTACCTTCCTGCTCAATTTTACCCTCTTCTCCTTTAAGCATGTTTATTCCATGAGGAAAGGCATGTGATGAGGTGGAGGAAAAAGACAGCAGAGTCTTTCAGGCCCACTGGCAGCAGCTGCGTGTAGCCAAATGGAAACACCTTGGTGAATCATAGGAGTAGCAGCAAGAGCTAAGCACACCCCCGTCAGGGTGCACGGGAGTGGGGAGCAGGGGGAGACATCCTCCAAGATACTATCAAGCCTTTTCCCAGCCCCCAGAACCACTGTCAGCATCTGAAGTGTATTCTTTCAGATCGTATTACTATGCATATACTATGTTTTATGCAGATAATGTTTGCCATACATGTTGAGTTAAAATTTAGTTTTTCACTTAAGATCCAACTGGCATCTTTCCATTGCAATGCATGTAATCAATCCGTCTTAGTCTTTTTCCTATGGCAGGATATTATTCCACATGTTACTCCAGTGTTCTCTTATGGTGTATTTATCAATGGAAAGTTGGGTTTTTGCAAACATGTTTGTGATATATTCCATGCACACATATTATTATGTACCTTAAAATATGTTGCTGTATTATAAATTCATAAAGGTGGAATTTTAGTCAAAGAGTATGAGCACATCTTATTTTAGCAGATTTGATGACATTTCCTCCATGAAGTTTGCACCAGGTGATAGCTCCACTGATAGGCTGTAGAAATTTCAGACTGGCCTATTCAGGAATTCAGAAACCTCATATCAACACTCAGCAAGTTGCCCAGTACAGATGAGGCCGTCAAGCTACTAGAGCAATTCCTGCAATGGGGGACTTTCCTAGGGGGACTGTAAGATTTCAGGACTGGATGGGGACTATGAAGAGTGAAGGGTGGCCACACTGAGCAACGCGGCCACAAGCCTTTACTTAGCTACCATGACAGAAGGAAACATGCATGCAAGTAAGTTAACTAAACCAAGCTGCACTGTTTTTCTTGGCATCTTTTCTTCCCTTTGTAATGAGTCTTTAGGAAGGCAGCCTTCACCCTGTCTCTGGTTGGAAACTGTTATCCACACAGGCGCTGGGCACGGGCTACCCTTTACCCTCTTGCTGGTGGATTCACCACTGGACACCTTGGTATTTGTATAACTTTTAAAATTTTACTTCACATACACTAAAGAGGTTTTTGACTTTTTCACATGTCTTTTATTAAAGTGATTTCTGGAGAACATGCTGCACTGTGGCTTTTGGAAACAACAGGGGTGGAATGCTGCCTGCCTAAGACGTAGCCAAAAGCACGTAGATGAGCAGAACGGCAGGGCTTCCAGGGCCGGCTGAGTGCGTCCTTGGAGAGGGGCTTCTGCGCAGCGCTGGCCTTGCCCTTGTTGAACCACGTGGTGCTGGCGAAGCAACAGCAAAACCATGTATTTTCTCAAGCCCAATTGAGAGCTGACTCCTTGCAAATGATCTTTTAGATACTTGCCACCCCATCAAGAACCTAGCAACAAAAATGACAAAGCCTTGCAGTGCATGCTTTGTACCTACTTCCTGGATTTGGCCAGTGTTCGTTTTTCTATTTTCTTCCATAAACATCTGCCAGTCATCAATAGGAACAGCTAAATGAAACTGAGGAGCCCAGGCCAGGAAGGCCACGAAACACCAGGACTCTCCGACACGGCTGGCATGCACAGACCTCGGTGGAGGCCCAGACACACTGCTGAGTCCCTGCTTGGCTGGGCTAGGAGGTCCCCTAGATGGCTCTCTGGGCCTTATGTCAAATAATGTAAATGCGGCCCCTCTTCTTGGAGAGCCCTCCAGCGTCACATCTCCCAGAGCAGGCCAAAGGGGAGGCGAGCCCGTGGCATCCAAGGGGCAGGGAGAACTGTGCGGGAGCAGCACTAAGACCCAGAGAGGTGCCCAGCTGAGTGGAGCAGTGGGAGAGAAGAGGACATCGGCAGATCGGGAGTGCAAGAAGGAAGGACACAGTCAACAACAGGGCCCTTTGTGGCCAGTGGCAGAAACGGGAAGAGGGACACCGTTTCCCTGGGCTGAGCAACCAGGAGGTTACTCGGTGTTTGCCAAGAGCGGCCCCCGTCGAATGGTCTGAGAGGAGCCAGAGCTCTGTGCTGCAGCTCGCTCCTCAGCGGGGCTCAATGGCGTCTCTTCCTCCCCACCCCACAGAGGCCTCCTGGAAGGGCCGCTTGGCTCCAGGGGAGCGTGGTCCATCGGCATAGGCTGCCACGAGCTGCTGAGGACAGAGATGCCGGGAGCCACTGCCCCGCCACTGCAGCGTGGAGGAAGAGGTCCTCCAGCACCTGGCCCTGGGCACTCTGCCTATCACAGGGTGATGGATGGGACAGCTAAGAGGTAAGGTGGTAACTCAGGCAGGGACGAGCTATACATGGCCCAGTCATGACACACCATTCAGCTCCTTCCTCCCTTACTTCTTTCCCCCATCCTCCTTCTTCCTAAGACAGAGGAACCTTTAGAGGAGCCCTCCCCTCTGTCAGTTTTTAAACTTGACCCAGAGACACAGTTAGAGGGCAGCCCGTTGACAAAACACAGGGGGCCTCTCTGCAGACACAGCCCAGCTGCAGGGCCGTGGAGCTGAGGCCTGCCCGTCAGCTCTCAAGCCTCTGGAAGACGAGGGGGAACATCCGAGTTCATCTTCTGAGGGTCTTAGAGAGGAAAATGCTAATAATCACTAAATTGCTACACTGCTTGTGAAGTACATGGTTCTAAGCTCTCTTTGTGCATGATGGAGTTAATAACAATAGAGAGAAAGAGATCTCATTTGACCACTTCACAGATGAGGAAACTGAGACCCAAGGATGTGAGCGACTTGCTTGAGCTCTCCCAGCCAGTAAGTGGCTGGTCTGTGTTCTCAAGGATTTCACTGTGTTAAAGGCCATGGAAATAGGAGAGTCTTCAGAGTCAAAAAGAAACGAGTCTCTGCCAGGGTTTCACAGCTGACTATAGGTACTATAATGTATAGGTAGATAGATAGCATATACACACATGAACATACACCATATATATATATATATATATA
>NW_007738760.1:29952-31590 GCF_000696425.1 Galeopterus variegatus
ACACCACATATATATATATATATATATATATATATATATATATATATATATATATATATATATATATCGTAACATATAAGGTATCATGTCAAATGTAAATATATACATATATATTGCAAAATGTACGTATGTATCTATATGTCAATCACACATTTTTAATCTTTCCCATCTCCTCTTGACCTGTACTTGTAGTGCATCCTCGCAGGGGTGTGTGTGTGTGTGGTGTGTGTGTGTGTGTGTGCGTGTGTGCGTGGTGTGTGTGTTGAGACAGGAGAAACACAAAGTCCCACTTCCCCATTCTATACTGTCCTGTGATGTTGCAGGTGCACCTGCCACCCAAAGGCAACTCTAACAGGAGAAACATCTGCAAGTCTTAGTACGAATCAAACGCAGGTGACAGAGACTTGGGCTCTTGCTCCCAGCTTTCCTGCATCTCTCAGACAGAGGAGCAGAGGAGAGACAGTGGATGTGTTGACATAATCAAGTCATTTTCCAAGCAAGCCCAGCTTCCTTTTGCTTTGTGAGTGCAACTGTCTTGGAAGAGCTGACTTTTCTTGCCAGCTGGCTTTGTTCTCAGGGCCATGTCTCCTGCCATCCTCTGGGGACCCCAGCCCTGTACACCCCTGGCCTTCTGCCCCCATGCTCAGAGCCTCCTCATGGGGCTATGGCCCTCACAGTGGCCCGCTCTGACAGTAATCACACAGTGACACTAAAAGCAGAGGAAGTGTGTGCATCTCTCTTGGCAAGATTCAAAGGACATGCTCCGTGCTTACAGGAGCCCCTGTTTCATGAGGTCAGCAGTTGCACCCAGCAGGGAGAGCCCTGCCTCCTCATGTCAGTGCTACTCCGATTCTCCTGGGACTTGACAAAAGCCATTTTCTTCTGGACATCAGTCTCCCACCTGTAAAATCAGGGAGTCATTCTTGCCCTCAATGCTAGTATCCTAGAGAATGGGTTTCAAGGTTGGGTGTGATTTTTCACCTGGGCACCCTCTCCCTGAGCTTCTGATTCAACTCATCTGGGGTGCGGTGTGAGATCTTTCATTTTATCAGGTTCTGAGAGATGCTGATGGTTCCGGCAGGGACATACTTTGAGAACCAGCTGCAGGGCAGTATCAAACACTTATAGAAAACATCATTTTTATTGTATGGATTCTAAGTTGGGGGACGGAGTCCTTGCTTGATTTTTTCCAGTTTTGTGTAGATTTTACACGTAATAATATATACATGTAAGATAGTGGCATAATAGCTTCGTAATATATGTCTTTGCTTCCTCTTCATTAGTAGCTGCAAACTGAACATTATATCAACTGCACGCATGCCTCATGGGCTTTTTCATAAATGAGTGTGGAGCTATATTCTCACAATGGGAAAATCAGCAGTGGTTACCCAATATCTTAACTACCCTGTGCCTGGTTCTGAAGTACAACTTAAAAAGTGCTTATAGAAAATAATTGAATTTTTTATTCACCTTTAGCTCCCTCCGATAAGTGAAAACATGTGGTATTTCTTTTTCCCTGCCTGACTCGTTTCACTTAATATTATTCTTTCAAGGTCCATCCATGTTGTTACAAATGACAGTATTTCATTCGTTTTTACAGCTGAGTAGTATTCCATTGTGTAGATATACCACATTTTC
>NW_007738760.1:32553-33167 GCF_000696425.1 Galeopterus variegatus
GGGAGAGGGAGGAGGGAGGGAGGTTTCGGTGATGGGACATAATAATCAACTACATTGTATATTGACAAAATAAAAATAATTAAAAAAATAAATTAAAAAAAAAGAAAATAATTGATTTTTTAAATTTTAAGTCTTTATTCTTAACTTTGTCAAAGCAAAATATGAGTATATCTAGATTTGGAGAGTTATTGTAAGCCAAATGCTTTACATACATTTAATTTCATTTGCTCTTTATGCCAGCCCTGTGAGGGACATTCCATTAGAGTCTGTTGGGATCTTTAGTGAGTACACTGAGGTTCAGCTCAGTGATTCTCAAAGTGTGTCCCTGACCAGCACTGACAGCATCACCTGGGAATTTGTTAGAAACACAAATTCTCAAGCCCTGCTTCCCGGTCCAACCCCCCCACCAACACCACCACATATAGAATCAGAAACTTTCTGGGGATGGTATGGTGGGGGGGAGGCAGCAGTCTGTTTCAACAACAAGCCCTCCAGGTGACTTTGGTGCATGCTGAAGTTTGGGAGTTGCTGCTCTTGAGATCAAGCCCTTAACCACTTTCCCAAACACATGTTCTATGGGAAATCAAATAGTGCTTAGTGGCAGTACTTAGTGA
>NW_007738760.1:34015-36086 GCF_000696425.1 Galeopterus variegatus
ATTGCTGCTCTTGAGATCAAGCCCTTAACCACTATACAACCCACTTTCCCAAACACATGTTCTATGGGAAATCAAATAGTGCTTAGTGGCAGTACTTAGTGAATTATTAAGCATCTGCATCTGAGAGCAGATTGAACTCTAAGGCCAGCCCTCCATATTGGACACGGGCTGCTGTGTCCAGCCAGGAGCCAGTGCACTGCTCTTCCATCTGTGCCTTGCTAATCGCATGCTGGCTGTCTTCAGTGCTGGCGGCTCTCACATGGCCCAACTCCATGGATGGTTATTTGAATTCTACTTGACTTTTCCAGTGTAGATAAGACCCACATCCCTTCAATCTACTTTTAAAAATATTTAAGTACAAGTCTATAACCTAATGTCGCTGTCACACAGAGCTAGCAGCACCCTGAGGGGAAAAATCTTCATTGTTAATGTGAGAATGTTCAGTGAAGGTAACTTGCTACATTGATAAAGCAATGAACAGTGGAATGGAGTACTGCAGAAGTAAATTCATTAGACCTACTCAGGAAATCAATCTGGAACATAGTTTAAAGAGACATATAATGAGAGAAATTAGATAAAGATGGTAAACTATGTAGAGGGCTCTGAGATGGTACACTCTCTCGCTTCCACCTGAGAACTCACAGAAAAGGCATTTTATAAAATCAATAGTGGAGCCAGAAAAACAACATTATGTCTCTATAGTTGCACAGAAACTATGATGAATCCTTAGAAGATGGAAAGTAGATGAGATCAGTAAAGACGAAAACCATAAGCCAATTTCACCTCGGAAAGGACCTTTGCAAAAAGTGGGTGCAGCTTCACATGTGCTTGAAGCCTAAAGGTGGTCAATGAGGGACAGGAAGGAAGTCTGGAGGAATGGACAGGGTGATTGGCTAGGTCAGGACAATACGAGCAGCCAGGAGACAGACCCTCCCCTGTCCCCCACCCCATGGCTCTGTCATTGGATGGGGAAGGTGGGGTGTGTACTTGAGTCCAAGGGTCAGCCTAGTGACCTGAACATCTGGAGATCACCAGAAGGATCTGGACACTCCTTACCCAGGATAATAATGAGTGGACAGTGGCCCATTGGCTCTCCTCAAGCCTCTGGGTCACAGCAAATAGGTCCTGGCAGGCAGTGAATACCAGATTCAAAGATGAGTAGCTACCAAGAATCACCAAGCACAGGAGGAAGTCCAGCACCTGTAAGAGAGGAGCCAAGGTCGACAAGCAGGACAGGCGAGACTTTGTATTGAGATCATTAGCATTTTCAGAGGGATTTGAGATGGTATTGATCCCCATAAGCAAGCATAGGCTGTTATGAAAAAGAAATGATCACAGTTTTCGGAAATATGTATGTGTGTATATACGTCTGAACGTATAAATATATACACACATCTATTATTGTAAAAAGGAAAACTCAGTGTACTCAGTATAGTACCTGACAAATGGGCTTAACTAAAGAAAAATGGGGCTAAGAAATTCTTCCTGAACAGAATAAAAGGAAAAGTTGGTCATAATAATTTAAAAGTTAAGGAATGTGAATTGATGTTTAAGTTCTAAAATTTATCTAGTAAAATTTGAGAAGGTGAGAACATAGAAAATATAGATTAGAGAATATGAAAACAAATAGTAGAAAAACATTCTCCAGACCTAAGGTGGGAGGAAAGATCACTTAGACTGAGAGAGTCCACTGAGTGCTCAGCTATCAAGAAAAATATGGTAAATTGGATGACATGAAAATGGTAAGCTCTTATATGATGAAAGCTATAAATAAATAATCACAAACTAAGAGAAAGATGAGAGCAGAAAATCACAGAAAAGGGAATCCAGATTGACAAAAAACGTGAAAAGATATGCAGCCTCCACCATAACCAACGAAATGCAAATCATAACAGCAGTTGCAGGCCGTGGTTCTGCCCACCAGATTTGTAAAACTTTAGAAGAACTTGGCGGTTGCAAGAGCATAATTAGTGGGAGTATCAACTGGTGAGGCCTTCTGAAGAGCAATTTGGCACTGTTTGTTACATTTTAAATGTGCATTTCTTATCTTAGCACTTTAAAGTTTACTTAG
>NW_007738760.1:36989-41322 GCF_000696425.1 Galeopterus variegatus
GTCACCCTGAATTAAGGTATACTTGCACCGCACTCTGCAATCAGACATTCAAGAAGATCAATCACCTCTCCGTGTTCTGATCTGGAAATATCTCTATGGCATAAGTGGAAAAAGAAATTTGAAGAAAATGTGCAATAGGTTAAGGAAAGAAACCTCGATTTTTTTGCATGTGAAAATTTATATAAAAGGATAAATATGAAACTGATAACCCTTGAGAGTTGAGGCTGGGGTTAGAAGTGAGACCTTCTTTCAAAGGGCATTTACTTAATCTGCACAGTTGTCCCCCTTAACTCAGGTTCTGCTTTCCACAGTTTCATTACCTGCTGTCAACTGTGATCTGAAAATATTAAGTGGAAAACTCCAGAAATAAACAATTCATAACTTTTAAATTTTACACCCTTCTGAATAGCATGATGAAATCTTGCACTATCCTGCTCCGTCCCGCTCAGATGAGAACCCTCCCTCTGTCCAGCATCTCCACACTGCCTATGCCACCTGCCCATTGGTCACTTAGCAGCTGGCTAGGTGATCAGATCAAGTGTCGTGGTACCGCAGCGCTGGTGTTCACGTCTCCCTGATTTTACTTAATAATGGCCCCAAAGCACAAGAGGAGTGACGCTGGCAATTTGGATATGCCAAAGGAATCTGGAAAGTGCTTCCTTTAAGTGAAAAGGTGAAAGTTCTCTAGTCAATAAGGAAAGGAAAAATCATGTGCCGAGGTTGCTAAGCTCTGTGGTAAAGGCTAACCCTCTTGCCGTGAAATTGTGAAGAAGGAAAATGAAGTTCAGGCCTTTTGCTCTTGCCCTCAGACTGCAGGAGGCACGGCCAGAGGGCTCCTAAGTGCTTGCACAGGGTTCTGCACCGGGTTCTGCACCAGGGGTCTGAGCACGTATGCCCCTGCTGTAATTTAGATATTTCAAAAATAATACAAGGGTACTTCGAAAAGTTCACAAAAAGATTCATATTATCTTTTCATTCTACTTTTCCACGAACTTCTTGAAGTACCCTCTTATATTCAATAATAGTACATTCATGTATTCATGTGATTACTTTAAAACTGGTGGAAATTGAGAAGGGAGAAGTCAGAGGCCGCAGGCCAGGTCTAGGAGAGCCGCTGTGTTTGCCTCCAGCAGCAGGGCTGTGACATGCAGTAGCATGCGTGCTGTGCCATCATTGGCTGCTGGCCCCACATCAGCATGCCCTAGTGAGTCCTCTTTGCGGCCTCTGCTGCAACAGCAACAGATGCAGGTGATGAGCACCCTCATCTGTGCCCTTGAAAGACTGCACCCCCCGCAGCCAGCCTGGGGAGACAAGGGAGCTCCCAGAGGTCACATCTCTTCTACTGTGTCCCCAAAATGGACACACTGTCCTGTCTCTAGTGCCCCTCAGCCCAGCTAAGGCCAGATTTCTGAAGACTTTAGATCAGGAGAGAGAAGTATGTCACAGAACAAACCAACCAGCCAGGTGACACTGACGGCTCATGGTCTGCAGGGAAATCCTCTCCCCTGAGCCCATCACAGGCACCCCTGCCGGCCCAGGACACCTTCTGCCCTCCTGTCACCCAAGGAGAGGGTAAGTCCTTGGACATCTCCCTCCTGCAGAGTGCCTCCAGCCACACAAACAGGTCCTAGGCACATACCCTGAGGCCACCCTTTGCGTCTAGGAAATTCCACCATCATCAGGAAATAAACAAGCTCACCCCTAACCTACAGGACCTGGACTTAGGGCCCCAATCCTAACACATCACTTCAGTACATTTCCCCAAATCTGAGGGCTGTTGTTTGCTGTTTCTGAAAGAACGCCTCCTATAGGGCCTGAGAGGACAGGTGGGGCAGGCGCATTCCAGTCCTCTCAGCCTGGTCCCTGCCTGGGTCTGCCCTGTGTGGCATTAAAATGCATCTTCTTACCCTTCCTGCCAGCTTCCAAGGCAAGACTTCTGATTAGATTTTCTGCTCACACACCCCACACGTACCACATGTGCATACACGCATACCACATCATACATGAACACACACTACACACCATCCCACAGCACGCATGCTACTGCATGTCACACAACATACATATACCTAGTTCCTCATGCACTAGCACAGGCCGCACACACACAGCACATCACACATAGCGTGCACATCAGACACACACACCGTGTCGTATACACCATACACACATATGGCATATCACATACAAATCCACACCTCAAATACATGCCAAACGCACCACGTCATCCACAGTGTGCCCACACAAACTGCGCAGCATACCACACCACGCATGCTGTACATGCTACAATATACACACACAACAGACACACTACACACACATCATACACAAACACACCCACACAAGCTACACACCATCCCACACCTCCTATGCTACTGCATGTCACACAACATACATATACCTAGTTCCTCATGCACTAGCACAGGCCGCACACACACAGCACATCACACATAGCGTGCACATCAGACACACACACCGTGTCGTATACACCATACACACATATGGCATATCACATACAAATCCACACCTCAAATACATGCCAAACGCACCACGTCATCCACAGTGTGCCCACACAAACTGCGCAGCATACCACACCACGCATGCTGTACATGCTACAATATACACACACAACAGACACACTACACACACATCATACACAAACACACCCACACAAGCTACACACCATCCCACACCTCCTATGCTACTGCATGTCACACAACATACATATACCTAGTTCCTCATGCACTAGCACAGGCCGCACACACACAGCACATCACACATAGCGTGCACATCAGACACACACACCGTGTCGTATACACCATACACACATATGGCATATCACATACAAATCCACACCTCAAATACATGCCAAACGCACCACGTCATCCACAGTGTGCCCACACAAACTGCGCAGCATACCACACCACGCATGCTGTACATGCTACAATATACACACACAACAGACACACTACACACACATCATACACAAACACACCCACACAAGCTACACACCATCCCACACCTCCTATGCTACTGCATGTCACACAACATACACACCGAGTGCCTCACATACTAGCACAGGCCACACACACACACCACATTGCACATAGTACTATACATACCAGATGCACACACTCTGTCATATACACCATACACAAACATGGCATATCACATACAAACCCACATCACATCATCCACAGTGTGCCTACACTATTCCACACCATGCATGCTACTACACGTTACACCATGCATACACACACCACACACACCCCACTCCATAATACACATCACACAGACCACACTGTATGGCATACACTGTACACACATACAAACACACACTCACACCACACATACACATACACGCCAAATACACCACACTAGACACTGCGCACACATCACAGATACACACACTACCTACACGAATGCCACATCGTGTACCCACACACCACATGTAACTCCCTGTAACTCACACAAACACACACACACCACAGCCATCACAGACACACATGCACTGTGCACACAGACACAAATGCCACACATGTAGCACACATGTAGATACACACCACATATGCACACCACATGCATAGACACAACCACACAGACACCACAAAGAACACGTTCTAACACCCCACATGTACCATCTATACCACAGACACATACTTGCACATACCACACACACTTCTACAAATAAATAGCTTCCATAAGTAGTGCAGTCCAAACCTACATCAACTAAAGAANCACTTCTACAAATAAATAGCTTCCATAAGTAGTGCAGTCCAAACCTACATCAACTAAAGAAGAGAACAAAACAGTTCTGGAAGAAACACAGTATTCAAACACGTTCCCCTCACCTCCCCGCAGATGACAGCCTTTTATACTGCCGAGTGCTTTTCTTTTTCAAACAGGATCCCTGTGGCATAGACAAAGCCACAGTGAAATAGTTTTTTCCCAAAAAAGGGCAAATTAAAACTTCTCCCTGGCCATCTCTCCAACTATGGGGTATCCAGATCTGATACGGGAAAGTAAGAGAAGGGAGAAAAATATAAGATCTGTTTTTCTCTTCCAAAACCTGTTTCATGAAAACCATTAAAATTTTTACAATTATAGGTAACCACTGGAAAATAGAAATTGGATGTATAACTTGCCAAATTCTGAACAAACAAAAGGGGAAAATATTACTGAATCAACCTACTGCAAGAAAAAAAAAGATGAAGCAGGAAATACTAGAAATGTAATAAATGTAAAAGATTAAATGATAAGAAAATGACTGAACATATCAGTTATCAAGATACATCCAAAAAATAAGTAGGCTAAACTTCCCTATCCAAAGACTAAG
>NW_007738761.1:0-8462 GCF_000696425.1 Galeopterus variegatus
TTGGGTGCCCACGATGCTGAGGCACTAACAGTTCTGAGCTCAAATAACACACTGTGCAATTGTTGTTGTGAGGAACCCATGCTCGGAAAACACTGCGCTCATGAAGACACTGCAGATAAGATGGAAAGAGAAAAAGGTCAGGAGCAAGGGGGCCTTCAACATCAATAACTAGGCACACCCTTCTGGAGCAATGGGAGGAGAGATCTATGCTGGTGTAATAATGGTGGGTTGTGGCTGGGCTGGTGACTGCCCCGGGACACTTCACGGTGGTGCTCAGGGAGCAACGTGATGCTGCTCAATTGCAGAACCCAGATGTTTCCTCCATCCCTATCAGGGAGGCCTGAAAGAGGCTGCACCCCAGAGTGAGGGTGAAGGCACAGCACCCCTGCCTCACAGCCAGGACTGCAGCAGGCCACAGCCAAGGCCAGAATTCTACAAAGCACTACAGGAAGACAGAGCTCTACATAGAAATCAGCCAATAAAGGGGTAGCAGCTAAAGAGTGGGTGGAACTGACGCAACTGCCAGACAGAGAATTAGCAAAAAGGACCTGAAATGGAAGAAGAAAAGGACGAGACACCTCAGACAATGATGGCTTCCTTTCTGGGCCACTCTCATGGGGCACAGGAGGTTCAACTTACCCAAAAGTTCAAAGTAAAAAAATATCAAGTCATTAAAGATAAGTCAGCCAAAATCACAGAGGGACAATTCACCCTGAACCTTACTCACCAAGTTTACTAATTTAACCTGTAAAGCACAAGAAAGAAGAGTAAAGGCAGCGAGAGACGGCTGAATTAAAGAGCCTGTGGATTGCAGTTCCTGGAAGTGAAAAGATGAAAATCCTGATTACCAGTACCCAGGACATATGCTAGAACCTAGCAGCCTCCCTCCTACTTATCCCTCTCTTTCCTAGGTTTCTTCCCTGCCAGCAGAAGAGCCGTCATGTACTTGTCAGAACAAAAAATAATAAGGAATAAGACACAAATTGCTCCTGGGAAGAAGCCTATCTTCTCTCCCAGTTGAAATTTACTGAACACTTACTGTTGTCAATGACATATGCGTTTCTGCATTTAAGTCTAAAACAACACCGTAAGGTAGCAGTCCCCACTTTTTATACGAAAAGAAATGGCCCCCAGCAAGCACAGGCCAGAGATGGGAGCCGTCTTGTTGAGTACAGGGAACAAATTCATTGGTCCTTCATGTTTCAATTTCCTCAGCTAGAATTTGGGGATCATAGGGACCCTACTTCACAGGACTGTTGCAAGGCTAAAATGAGTTAATCCCTGTGAAGTTACCCAAATGGTGCCTGGCACATGGCAATGTTCAGCAAGTGTCAGACACTGCGATTTTACCTCGGTCTGTCAAACTGCTAAGGACCCCACACCACTGCTTCTCGGCATCTTCTCACAAGTACGGACACTCTTGCACTTCCTAAGCCCGGGATTGGGACCCAGGGGAAATTCATGCAGGGGTAGTATATTAGGGCCAGACCACCCTGATAAAAGGGTAAAAAGGTAGGAAGGTGGAGACAGAGCTTGGGGGAAAAGAGTGGCTTGGCCTTGAAGTCTGGCATGAAAGTAACTCTCAGCTTCAGCAGCTCCCCCCACAATCTGTTCCACGCCCAGTTTCATTTGAAAACAGAATTGTGCTAACAAACACCACTACCAGCAGCCACTGAGCTAGAAGGATAAGGAAGCAGGGAGCCGAGAGTAATGGGAAGGGAATGCGTATGTGGGACCCAACCAAAAGGGGAGACAGAGTGAAGCCCAAAGGAACCGTAATGGGAAAAAAATGGGGAACCCTCCACTGGTCTATATTATCTCACCCCTTCTCCCTCCCAGGCTGACCAGCTGAGACACCACCCCAGTTGACAGGATTTCCTGTTATTACACAGACCTGCAATCTCACTCCTCCTCACTGGCTTGTCAACTCAACTTCCCACTTCTGTGGGCTTGAAAGGAAAGGAGGCACCATCAACGCTGGCTTCTTGCTGGGGGAGAGGCTCAGGGGTGACGGGATGCAGACAGGCGGGACAGGGAAGGGCAGAAGCGGCATACAGAAATCACCTTGGATACAGGTCACAGTCTCCCTTGCACACAGGGAAGGACCTGAGGCAGCAAAATCCCTCTCTTAGCCCCAATTCTCTTCCCAGATAAGGGCAAAGACCATGAGGTGGCTTGTGGGCAGGTGCTGCAGTTTAGCCAGGCTGGGTCAGGACAGCCACATCAGTCGTTAAATATTTCTGTGCCATTTGCATGTAGGATCTGCCCCAAGTTCGTGCAAATATCCATGCCGTCCAGCCTGGGCCCATTCCCAGGATCCACCCAGTCTACCTCAAGATGCAAGAACAGTAGGGGCTTCCAGGGTCCTGAGCCAGTCAGGGCCCATCCAACCTGACTGTGCAATTCTCTGAAGATCACCCACCTCCCTCTGCAACGGACATTTTTCAAGGAGGCAGCATTTTTTAAGCAGTAATGTGGAAAGGCCCCTCTTCCACTTTGGTCCATTCCATTGGGACCCTTTGGAGGTGCTGTCCATGACTCAGGTGACATGCTAGTACTCCCAGCTCACTGCTGTCTGCACCCTAATGGGTGACAGTGGGGACAGTGAGAAAGATGGAAGAAACAGACAAAGCATTTACTGAGTTCCTAATTATGCCACATGTACTGTGCTATACAGTTTGCACAGGCATCTAGAATTCTCCAACAGCCTCGCAGGTAGGAATTTACCTTCATTTTGCAGATGAGGAAACTGACAGTCACAGCCTTGCCTGGGGCCATACCTTGGTAGATCTCAATTCTAGCAGAGGTTACCTGAATGTGAAGGCGGTGGAGCCCCCACAGGGGCAGCTGGTAAGGTGAGGGCGGGAAGCAGGGGAGCGTGAACAGTAAAGGCTGAGGCAAATTCTCTAAAGCCACAGCCAGGCCTCAGCTCCCCTGACAGGGTCCATGCCAGACTGTGGTTCAGTGCTGCCAGACCTGAACTTTCCAGAGAGGCCAGAAACCTGGATCTTCAGGGAAGATGTCCAGATTTCTATACAACATTTAGGGCAAACACCACACGGGGCAGCCCATGGGTTTCCTATTTGTCACTTCTCTCTAACCATGCTTCTCACCCCAGTCAGGTCTGTTTCTCAACCGCAGCAGACACAGGGTGTCAACAGCATAATCAGGCAGAGTCAACTGAGCCAAAAAGAAGACCTCACCTTAATCCCTCCCAAATAAGGGTCCACAGAAGACAATGTCCCTAGTTACGTCATGATCTGTTAGTGAACTTACGCCCGGGTGTGTCAGGACTAAACCCGGATGATGCCAGCTGTGTGTGCCTCTCCCAGACTACCAAGTGTTCAAGAACATGGGAGACCTGGGTTCAAATCCCAGCCCAGGCACTTACTATCTATTGGACTCTGCACAAGTTATTCCGCCTCTCTGTGCCTGTACTTGCTCAACTGAGCCAAAAAGAAGACCTCACCTTAATCCCTCCCAAATAAGGGTCCACAGAAGACAATGTCCCTAGTTACGTCATGATCTGTTAGTGAACTTACGCCTGGGTGTGTCAGGACTAAACCCGGATGACGCCAGCTGTGTGTGCCTCTCATAGACTAACAAGTGTTCAAGAACATGGGAGACCTGGGTTCAAATCCCAGCCCAGGCACTTACTATCTATAGGACTCTGCAGGAGTTATTCCGCCTCTCTGTGCCTGTACTTCCTCGACTTGCTCATCTGTGAGGCGGGGATATAGTATCTATCTCAGCGGGGTGTGGTGAGTTTTAAAGGAGTTAACATATGAAGCACTTAGAACAGAGCCTGGCACCTACTAAACGCTAAGCAAGTGTCTGCTAGTATCATTACATTATGGAATCACACCTCAGACTGTCTACTCCACCAGCCTCTGGGCTGGATCCAGGCTCCCCTTTCTCCCACCTCTTCCCAGCTCTTTCCCAGCTGCAGGTACCCCCACAGACAACAGAAGTTATTCCGCCTCTCTGTGCCTGTACTTGCTCATCTGTGAGGCGGGGATATAGTATCTATCTCAGCGGGGTGTGGTGAGTTTTAAAGGAGTTAACATATGAAGCACTTAGAACAGAGCCTGGCACCTACTAAACGCTAAGCAAGTGTCTGCTAGTATCATTACATTATGGAATCACACCTCAGACTGTCTACTCCGCCAGCCTCTGGGCTGGATCCAGGCTCCCCTTTCTCCCATCTCTTCCCAGCTCTTCCCCAGCTGCAGGTCGCTCTTTCCCAGCTGCAGGTACCCCCACAGACAACAGAATCCCCTCAAGAGATGGAAAAATCTGACTTGGATTTCCCTTCAGGGTTTGGGCAGCCAACTGACTCAGGAGGAGGATGTTTCAAGTCAGACCCATCAAAGATCCAGCACAATTCTTGGAACCTTCTCTTTCCTTGAAAATCTCTGGGGTTTTCTTCATGCCACCACCTCCTCCCTCCTGACAAGAACAGAAGCAGGGTGGACAGAGAGAGAAGGAAAATGTGTGTTTCCTGCCTCAGGCCAGCTGCAGATAACTCATCTCTGGCTTCCGGAAGCCTCATCTCTGAGCATTTATTTCTGCAAAGAAAAAGTCCTCCCAGGGAGTCAGAGAGGGTGGGAGGGCATGAAGTAAGTGGTCGCAAGAAAGTCATATCCTCAGCCATCCTTTATTTCCACCCGCTCCCCTCCTGCTCAGCCTTCAGATTCCAACTTAGGTATCATCTTCTCCTAAATCTAATTATGTGCCCATCCCCCATATGCCCCCAGCACTCAGGATTCTGCTACCACCCCACTTAAAACAGTGTAGGATAACTGCCTGCTCAGTCCCCCTCCCTCACTCTGCTGCAAGATCCCCCAGAGCAAGAACCACCCACCTCGGTGGTGACCCCAGAACACAGCCCAGTGCCTGGCACAGCACACCCCGAACATCCAGTGAATCAATGAATAAAGAATCAAGGACCCCCTCTTCTCCACACACATCCCAACCAATCAAAAAGTGAAAGCATTCTTAAGAGCCCACTTGCATAGGTCCTTATAAAAACCAGTAAACATCAATCCTGTTTTTTTTTTTTCTCCACACACATCCCAACCAATCAAAAAGTGAAAGCATTCTTAAGAGCCCACTTGCATAGTTAACATCAAATCCTGTTTTTTTCCCCACACTTTCTATCTCCTCCTGGTCACATAAAATCAGCAGGAAAGACTGTTTAGGAAGAACATGCTCCTGTGTCCGAGAACTTAGCCGCTCTCATTCCCACAAGGGCTCATGGAACCCAAAGCTCTGACCCAGACCTGTCCCTACTGCCCAAATGCAGTCACATCGGGAGAAGGTTGGAGAGGGGCGTTAAGAACCACATCAGTGCCCCACAGGGAATTCAAACAATTGGACGTCCTGGGTCAGTCCAAGCAGGGCCAGATGGAAATCCAGGGAAGCCAGAATTATAGATCACGATGCCTGGGGATTTAGCCAGAATATGTCTATTCTGAAAGGTCATTTTCTTGCCTTTAGGGACATAACAATGTGCAAGCTCTGCTTTCTAAGGCAGTTTTAATAGGAAATATAATGACTTATGGTTTTCATATCAATGAACCATGTGCCCTGACTTTTATCTGGGGAAAATTAGCTGCTATATATTGAAGTGTGACATTTCTGATGGATTTATTCTTAAAGGCTTAGAAAAATAGGTAACTTGTCTAGAGACACTTGTCTCTAGATCCAATACTGTGTTTTAGAACTTGACCAATCTCAGTCCAAAGGTCTTCTTCATAGCTATCTCAAGGTCAAAGTTCATTTTCAATGACATGACATGAAAAGAAAGGGCCAATTATTTGTAGTGACTGCATTAAGGGACCCAGTTACACAAAATATCTACCTTCCTTGATTCTGTATTATTAGTCATCCTTTGCGTCGACTAATAACACACCAATAAGTTCATATTTCCCAGGTACAAACTAACTACGCAGTTAGAAAGATGGCCAGGGGTGGCTGGGATGGGTGACCCAGGGAAGCTGAGTTAGGCTTTGATACTGAACTGGCATAATCCATCATAGAGTTCATTACCATTTGGCTTGAGTAGGATGGAGAACAGAGACAGTCATTTCCTCTTGTTCTTTTCTCTGTGGAAAGGAGAAACAGCTGGCCTCCTTGTAAGAACTCAGCCTCGCCCAGACTTCAGTTCCAAGTGCACTCTTTGAGAAGCCTGTCCCAGACTCTCTGGTTCAAAGTGCGCTCACCTCATCCGAAAGGAGAAACAGCTGGCCTCCTTGTAAGAACTCAGCCTCGCCCAGACTTCAGTTCCAAGTACACTCTTTGAGAAGCCTGTCCCAGACTCTCTGGTTCAAAGTGCGCTCACCTCATCCAACTGCTGCGGAACCTCTAATTAGCACAGTTTGTGGGGTGATTCATCTCGTGCCCTGTGCTCTCATGTGTGGTGCTCAACCATCATTTATCACTTCATTATTCCTGAATGTTCATAACCATAAGAATCACAATAGCTAATATTTGCTAAGTATTTATTTTGTACCGAATCCTATACTAAGGATGCTTTTTTAGCATTATCTCAATCCTCCCAACCACCAAGAGCCTGCTGCTATTATTATTATCCTCATTTTATAAAAGAAAAAAAAAGACTTAGAAAAATGAGGTAACTTGCCCAAGGTCACACAGCTAGCCCAGTCTTGATCCCCAGTCTCTCTGAATCCAGAAGCTGCTCTCTTAAGGTAATAAGTTCTATTGAACCTAGCACAGATCTTCTCACACATAGGACTCACAATCAATTGAATTTTCAATTGAATTATCAATTGCTTGATAATAATGCAGCCTTCTCTCCTTCTGCATCTTCTTTCCCACTCCTTCCATCCTGTCCCCCCCACCCTCCCCACAGGTTATGCCTCAACCCTGTTGAGTTTATGCATCTGTTCTGAAAAGAGGTCTTCCAAAAGGAAAATCAAAACCCGAGTGTCTATTCAAATGTATCCAGAGCGGCATATCTGTTTCGGTGTTTTAGATACTGAAAGAAGGGCAGCTGTGTTGATTTCCACATAGGCCCTTACAGATGTGGGAACATACACAGGTTGGCCACTTCATTTAACTTGAGACATCCAGATCACAAACATACTCGGGACACGTTTCATGTTCTCAGTTTTACTCTGAGTCTCTGTGATGTGAAAGCCTATCTCCACTCCAGCCACTATATTAGTCTCTATAGACCAGAGGACAGAAGGAATAGAAACATGGGTGGTAAAAGCTCTGACTTTTTAAAGCTTTGGCTTATTCTGGGCTCAATTCACATCGGAGCAAATAGTTTCAAACCCCAACCACATGTATCTCCCACCAGCCCGAAAAAGCACTCAAAACAGAGAGGAACACCTCTGGCACCCTGAACCCCAGCACTGGAAAGGGAGGATGGGAGAGTGCCATGCTCCTACACGGGGTGTTCAGAATCACAGTATGTGGTAAGGGATGGGCTCGCAGAGGCTTGTGAAAGGAATGACGGCAGAAAGAAAGGTCAGGAAACATCAGCTTAACCCTTCCCCCGATGTAAAACCTCTCTCTCTGACACTACAGTATAGTGCAAAGAGCAGCACCATATGGCAAAGCCATAACCCCCAACGTGACAGTATTTGGAGATGGGTGCTTTGGGAGATAATTAGGTCATGAGGGAGGGCCCTTGTGATGGGATTAGTGTCCTTATTACAAGAAGGGACACCAGAGGGCTTGCTCTCTCTCCCTCCTCACATACACAAAGAAGAGGTCATGTGCACACACAGTGAGACAGTGGCTACTTACAAGCCAGGAGGAGGGAACTGAATTGGTAGACACCTGAATCTTGGACTAGTCAGCCTCCAGAACAGCAAAAAATACATTTCTGTTGTTTAAGTCACCCAGCTTATGGTATTTGTTTTAAGCAGACTAACACAAGTGTCTAAATCAGATAGGAGTTCAAATCCTCACTCCACTGTTTGTAGCTGTGTGATATTGGACAAGTTACTTAGTTTCTCTTTTCCACAATTTCCTCATTTGTCAACTGCTTATAACAAAGGGCTGTGAGGAGGGTTGGGTGTACAGAGCTTTCTGGGATTCAATTCCCCCATCAGCAATGCCTCCCCCACTTGTGCTACGGCTGACCTTGTAAACGGGTAGCTTGCTGGCTCCATTTAATCCACAGATGTGTATTGTTTGGCCTGCATCAATGTTTGGAAAAATGTGGATTGTTTACCAACATCTAAAAGTCAGGAAATTTCACATAAAAATTGCAATTTCCGGTTCTTCTTGAGAAATAATATGATATGTCTCTGGACCTGTGTTTTGCCAGGGCAATCCCCTTTCAACAGTGGGCGAGATCTCACCTCTACACACCCAGGCTGGCTTGGCCCATTTAGAGAACTTTCTTGACACCTGAAGACTTCTGAGTTAGCAACGTCTGGCTTGGCATGTACTTTTCCTGGCTGCCCACAAACAGAGCTTTTAAA
>NW_007738761.1:8525-10202 GCF_000696425.1 Galeopterus variegatus
TCCTCATTTGTCAACTGCTTATAACAAAGGGCTGTGAGGAGGGTTGGGTGTACAGAGCTTTGTGGGATTCAATTCCCCCATCAGCAATGCCTCCCCCCCTTGTGCTACAGCTGACCTTGTAAACGGGTAGCTTGCTGGCTCCGTTTAATCCACAGATGTGTATTGTTTGGCCTGCATCAATGTTTGGAAAAATGTGGATTGTTTACCAACATCTAAAAGTCAGGAAATTTCACATAAAAATTGCAATTTCCGGTTCTTCTTGAGAAATAATATGATATGTCTCTGGACCTGTGTTTTGCCAGGGCAATCCCCTTTCAACAGTGGGCAAGATCTCACCTCCAGGCACCCAGGCTGGCTTGGCCCATTTAGAGAACTTTCTTGACACCTGAAGACTTCTAAGTTAGCAACGTCTGGCTTGGCATGTACTTTTCCTGGCTGCCCACAAACAGAGCTTTTAAATACAATTTCAGGATCAGTCTCCTGAAGAGAGGAACAATAAGCATGTTCCTGAGTCAATGTTTTATTTATTTGTACATCTATTGTGAGCTAGAGAACCTCACAGAAAGGCCAGAATTTTAGTTCTTGGAGTAAAATTGAGCTCCTGCACCTTGGGGGTTGGCTGACCCAGCTTAGACCCTGTCACTCAACTTCTTGGGGCCTCAGTTTCCTCTTCTGTAACATGAGGCCTTGGGCTAGATGATCTCTTTGCTTTGAAATTCAAGCACATGGGTAGTAATTTAACACAACTCTGTTTACTTATGAGCTCTAAAGGTTTTAATGAAAGCAGAGCTCTTAAAACACCTCACTGACCCTTAGCGCAGGCCTTAACTAAATGTAAACAGGACCTGAATAATGGCCTTGTCTATTGTTCTGCCCACTCTTTAGCCTTGACATTCGGTACTTGACACACCCACAGAGGAATGAATGCCAGAGCATTAAAAGACCTGATGGTTCGCCTCCTATTTCTAGGAGACTCTGGTGCTCTGGGCCTTGCCTGACTCTGCCCTCATTTCACCAAAACACAAAGCCAACCACACCATCCCCAACCTTCAGTGCTGTACGCTTATGGTGCCTTCTTTCAGTCCTTTGTTCATTGCAACCACAGGACCTTTGCACCTGCAGTTGCCACCACCTGGAGTCCTCTTTACCTAGGTAACTCTCACATCACAGCACAAGCATCACACCCACCCTTCCCAGCCTCCTTGGCAAGATCAAGTCATACTAACACATGCTTTTGTCACATCAGCTCTGTTGTATGTAGCACCTGTCACAGTTGCACCTTTACATTTTACATGTCTGATTAGTTAACCAATGATGATCTCCCCAACTGAATATAAATTCCAGGAGGGCAGGGTCCACATCTGTCTTTGCTCCTTGTTGTCTCTCCAGTGCCTGGCCAACAGGAAGGTACTCAAATATTTGCTAGTAAGTCACTTCGTAAAAGGAAGAACAGAAATACAATCCCAAGCAGTCTGGTTCCAACACTAAGTCATATTACCTAATGTGGTACCTAATGGTTAAGAAGAATGTCTGTAGAATAAATGGCAGCTACCATCCATCCAGTCTCTGTCTCCCACCCCCCAAAACACACTGTATATGAACTAGTGGAGGAATCATCTCTGGATCAGAACTCTAGACAGATAAGGATCTCAGAACTCAACAACCTAAGAGCAAGTA
>NW_007738761.1:10418-34681 GCF_000696425.1 Galeopterus variegatus
TCTCTGGATCAGAACTCTAGACAGATAAGGATCTCAGAACTCAACAACCTAAGAGCAAGTAAGAGCAATGTAATAGTTGACAGAGGAAGCAACAAGAACCAAGCAAAAAAAAAAAAAAAGCTTAAGATAAGGCTCCTGCTGGGGTAGCCCCCTCTGCCCCAGCTCAGGCCCACGGGGGAAAACGGCGCCACCAGGTCTGGCCCGCCACGTACCTGATGTTTTCGTTCAGTGCGTAAAGCTCATTGCTTTGTAAGCCGCCCCCTTTGAAGACGTTGATCACAGCAGTCTGGACGCTGCAGGGAAATGGAAACAACCCCTGGTTAGGGAATCTGTCTTCCAGGGCCAGGAAGCCCATGGCACAGACATGGGCACATTTTCCATACCTGGAATCCACCGCTTCCTTCTCTGCATCCTTAGAGAGGAAGGAAGACTGAAGCTGAAAGGACTCACAAGTAGCCCCGCTTTCTCGCAGGCGCAGCCCTGCCAGTGAGAAGCAACAATAAAAGGCAGGAGGTGGGATCTGCTTCAGGAAGCTGCACGGCCAGCACCCCTGGGTCTGGAAGGATCCAAAATGGCATTCTCGGCAAGCAGGAGCTGACCATGCCTGGGTGCTTTTGCCCAGGAGGCCACTGTCTTCCCAGGGCAGCTTGGGAGTCTGGAGCCAGTATGAANGACCGGGGACCGGCAACGGGATCGCAAGCCTCGGTGTTGCTCCCGCGTCTCGCTCAGCCAGCGAGCCGGAACCGGTCTGTTTGTGGGATCCGAACCCTCGGGCGGGAGCGCCGCCACGCTTCCCAAGCGGCGCACTGTAGCAGTGCGCCACCGGGCCGGCCCTTTTACACACATTTTAGAGCCCCTCTCCATCCCCATCACCAGAGCTGTGCTTTCTGTGTCTATTCACTGAAAAAAAACTCACAATGGCCCGAACTACAAAGAATTCAGTCATTCTTTAAACTAATAATGCATTTTATTTATCGAAAAAGTGTCTGCATCGCTTTGAAAACTAGTAACTCACCACAGCGTAAGACATAGAACTGATTGGTCTCTGCTCAATTCTTAGAGAACAAAAGGCTGGCTAGACACCTGAGAAAAGCGCTCAGTGTCTCTTCCTGCAAGCACCTGTGGCTCACGGGTACTGACGATTTCTGGTTTATGCCACTCATTTAGCTTTTCCCAGATACATGTCTCACCTTCCCAAATAGATAGTAGGTTACTTATATGACTGCACCCTGGGATACTCTAACAATTTGGGGTGTGAATAACAAGTATGAACAGTAATTGTAAATTCCAATCCAACTGTCCCGAGCTGGTTAACTGACTCCGATAGGCCAGAGGCTCCCAGTAGTCTACTTTCTTTTTCTCAAGGAAAGCTAGCAGACACACTGGATGTAAGAAAGCTCACTCTCTTTTTTTTTTTTTTTCCTTTTTGTCTTTTTTCGTGACCGGTAACGGGATCACAACCCTCAGTGTCACGCCCATACCGCGACCGGCAACGGGATCGCAACCCTCGGTGTCGCGCCCGCACCGCGCTCAACCAGTGAGCAGACCAGTCTCTACATGGGATCCGAACCCTCGGCAGGAGCGCCGCCATGCTCCCAAGCGCCGCACTCTACCGAGTGCGCCACCGGGCCGGCCCAAAAGCTCACTCTCTTTATCATGCACCCCTGCAATCACGACCTTCCAGAAGCAGAGATCCCAGAAGCAGCAGCAGCTCAGCCAGTCTGCAGATGCTGCTTGGCCCTGCTCCGGCCCCCGGCAGCCCTCCACCCCACACCCTCTGGCCTCCTTTACCTGTTCCAGGCTGAGTTGGAGCTCAGCTGCAGAGCCTGCCGGGTGGCCTGGAATCGGGGCAGGTCGCTGAGCAGCCACCAGGCCGGCCCAAAAGCTCACTCTCTTTATCAAGCACCCCTGCAATCACGACCTTCCAGAAGCAGAGATCCCAGAAGCAGCAGCAGTTCAGCCAGTCTGCAGATGCTGCTTGGCCCTGCTCTGGCCCCCGGCAGCCCTCCACCCCACACCCTCTGGCCTCCTTTACCTGTTCCAGGCTGAGTTGGAGCTCAGCTGCAGAGCCTGCCGGGTGGCCTGGAATCGGGGCAGGTCGCTGAGCACTGGGGAGCTCATAAAGCGCGGTCGAGGCCTGCGGAAAGAGCCCATCTTATGGAACTCGACAGGCAGGACGGGAGCGAAGCCTCGGGTCATAAGTCCAGGTGAGGGTTCAGCTTCACCTCTAGGACCAGCAGGTTCTGACCGCCCACGGAAAGGGCTTCTCCCAGGGCTGCCTCTGGCCCTCAGGCTTGTTTAAAACCACAGACTTAGCCAACACCTGAAAAGAGAGGGCAGCTTTTAGTGAGAACTCCTGGGCTGAGAAAACCACATCTTAGAGGAAGTTGGCTGGGACTTCTCAACCAAACTATCCTAAAAACAACTCCGGGACCAAGCAGTACCTTCCATTCCCTGCAGGTTCCCATTCCCAAGTTTTTACAGGTCTCTTTCCGGTTACAAGTGTGGTCACCCCAAAGTGGGAAGGCAGTGACAACGGAGGCCAGTCCTACAGGAAAGTGATTTCTAAGCTGCGCCTGACTCTGGTTCCTTAGCACAACCATCAGTCTGGGCACTGCCTGGGTTTCTGCAGCCCACAATGTTGTGCATTGAGAGATGGCTTTTTAAAAAATGCCTCAATGGGAACACAAGAGCTCCTTGTCCTAACACTAAAGACCTTCCATGATATGCCCTTACCATGCCAGTCCATGAGTACTGTTCAGTACCTCCCAAAGCATCAGTGTCTCTTTACCCAGGCACTCTCCTCACCACCCCTTACCTGCCATTCGTTCATTCATTCCATCAGGACATAACACGCTGAGTGATTACTCCTTATTAACAACTGCAGAGCAGCCAGAGATCTCTAAAACCTACTCCCTGCTCTCAAGGGACTCACAGTCTTTGGAGAAGATAACTGTCTATTCATGCATTCATTCATGCAATATTTACTGAGCATCTACTATGCACCAGGTATCCCTTAGGCACTGGGAGATAGAATTATGGCCGCAGAGCATACAACCAGCAGGCGCGGCTCCATGTCATGCTTATTACCTCTCTTAGGCTTGTGATCACATCTACTCCCCTTGCACAGAATTCTTTTCCTTTTCCTCTCTGCTTATCCAAACCCAACTCACACTCCAAGGCTGGGTTCAAGGATACTGTCTCCTGGTAGCAGTTCATGAGAGACTTGTGGCTTTGTGGCTTAAGGCAGTGGCTTTGGAGTAAACATGGATTCGAGTCTTAACTTGGCCACTCCCAGGTTGTGTGACTTTGGCACACTGAGATTAAAGTCCTCAGCTGTTAACAGTACCAACTTCACAGGCCTGGTGAGAGATGAAATGAGATCATGTGACATGCCCAGTAGAATGGCAAACCCAAGGGCCTCCAGGGCTGGCTATTCCTGTTCAGACGAATCTCTCTCTCCTCAGTACCTTTGGACCTGTAATCTCAGTCTCTTATTCTTTAGTGAATCTAAAATCTAAACGAATGACTTAAAATAAGTTTTGGAGCTCAACAGAGTGAAGAACCAAAGGAAACACCACCAAGGTTATAGTCATTGTTTTCTTGAAGGTTTAGTAGGTTCAGCCCCAAAGTATCCTCACTGCCACCTCTGTCAGCAGCTCACTCTGCTATGTCCCAAAAACCAATGATTAAAAAAAGAGATATTCCCTAAGTGTCAGCCTTCAGGCTGGCAGGGAGACAAGGTTTTGCAGCCCTAGCTGTAGCATTTGAAGAAGAAGGAACCAAGGTGCCACTTCCAAATTAAAAGCACTGCTGCAGCCAGGTCACTCAGATAGGCACCAAGGCCTCCATCCAGAGGATGCAGGAGGTGCTAGTGGCTGTCTATAGGCAATGGGCACAGTGACAATGAACTTGTAATACTCTTGTCTCCTAACTTTATTTTTAAAGGATAGCAGACTTGGGTCCCACTTTCATGTACACCCCATGTTCAGAATGAACCAATAGTTAATAAAAGCTATCAATAAATGCTGGGGAAGTCATAATAGGTCTGTTAAGTTTCAGAAAGTGTCCATAACTTCACAAGTGCTACTGGCATTGGGAAAGACCTATGCAAATCAACAAAGGAGGCAAACCACAAAAGCCCCTTAAACCAGCTAGCTTTGGGATTTAACTTGCCCAGTAAAGGTCACACTATTAAGACAGGATCCGTTTCACTGCCCTTCTTTAAATAAAACTGCTAGGTGCAATTCATGTGTGTAATTATAGGATATTAACTCCCTTTATGAGGTTCTTAAACGAGAAGTGATGGAGCTGCCTCCCACTCCATGGCTCTAGTACAGGGTAGCAGAAAAGGGAGCAGAGTGGATGGTTACAGGTGTTCACCTTCCTGCCCCAACACCCACTTCTGCAGGAGCCTGCAAGACCCTGAGGATCTCAGCTGGCTCCTTCCCCCTCCACTTCTCAGTTAGTGACCCCAGCCCTCCCACTCCAAGCTGCCCAAGTATCCCGTAAGCACATACACAACCTCTCTTAAGTAAGTGTAATTTTCAGCCCCAAGGACGATGCCTGCAGCTCCTGCAGCCATGAGTGGACTGCAGAGTCATACACGCAACCAGGAGTTGCCTGTGACTCATTGTTCACCTCCCAAACCTGCCCCTCTCAGATGCTGACAGGCTGAAGAGAAGATGAAGCTGACTCTGTCTCCACCATTCCTGCTCTGGACAGAGCCAAGAGGCCTCCACGGAGCATCACAGGGAGGAAGCTGCTGGGAGCGTTGGCAAAGAGCCTAGAGGAAAAGCTGACACACCCTGTATCCACCTGCCATGGCGCTGGCCCCTCAGGCTTGGGCTTGTCCTGTCCTAAATACGACAAATCAGAAAATGACAAGACAGATGGGTCCTCAGAGTCCAGTCCAGGCTTTCACTTACAGATGACAGAAGTGGAGCAAAGGAGCAAAGAAACTCGTCTCCTAGGAAAGAGAGAGCCAGGACTGGCTGGAATTCAGGTTCCTTGACGCCTGAGTTAGAATGTTCCCCAGCCCCACCTAGGCCATTCTGTAAACTTGAAGACAGGCATTGGCCTTATTCCTCTCTGTTTTCTCAAGCCTAAATTCACTGCTTAACACAAAGAAATAGGAAAAAATGGGCATTAATAAGGCACCAACTGGGCCGGCCCGGTGGCACACTGCTACAGTGCGCCGCTTGGGAGCGCGGCAGCGCTCCCACCAAGAGTTCGGATCCCACATACAGACCGGTTCCCGCTCACTGGCTGAGCGAGGTGCGGGCACAACACCGAGGGTTGCGATCCCGTTGCCAGTCCCGGTCCGGTACGGGCGCGACACTGAGGGTTGTGATCCGTTGCCGGACACGAAAAAAAAAAAGACAAAAAAATAAATAAATAAATATGGCACCAACTGCCTGCCTGACACAATGCCAGGCACTGTCACAATAGGTGATCTTACTGGACCCTCACAAAATGCCATCTGAAAATCAGAAGTTAAGCAACTTGCCCAATGTCACACAGCTAGTAAGTGGCTAATAAGTGGCACCCAGATAAGCCTAATTCCCCCACCCAGTTCTACTTTGCCATACTACCAAACTCAGCCAGAAAACCAGTCACAAGACTTCATATCAAAATTTTAATCTCATGCTCCTGAGATAAATAAACTGACATAAGGAACTGCATGACCATATTTGGGGGGGGCAGGAGGAACAGTGAAGAGAAAAAATGAAAGAAGAAAGCACTGACTGCCTTAGTTAGGTACCCGCCCCTTACTAGCTGTGTGGTCTTTGGCAAGTTACTTGACCTCTCCAGGGCTCAATTTCCTCCCACACGAAATGACCATGCTAACAGTGACTACCTTGCAGAAGGATCAAATGAGTAAACATGTGGAAAGGACTTAGACCAGTACCTGGCAAACAGCAAGTGCTACATAAGTGCTTGTTAAATAAATAAAATAACATTATTTCTAAATCACCAAGCCAGACAGCAGTAGGGATAAAACGACGCTTCTCTCTGCTTCTAGTAACCTTAGCAGCATCTGGAAAAAACTCCACTAAGGAGCAGGTAAGGCCTCTGAACCCCTGTCGTGGTCACAGCATATCCAGGCCTTTCCTCTTTGGGCCTTTGATAACCCACAACTGTTTGCTGACCCTCCACCTCTGTGTGGCATGTTCCTCAGTTTTGAAGAGTTTTAACATATCGCCATGCTTCTAAATCTTACTCCAACCCTACAAGGCAGGTGAAGTGTCACAAATTAGGAAACTGAGGCTCAAGAAGACTAAGTGACTGAGCCAAAACTGGAAATCTGTGAGGTCAGGGGCCCAGACTCTACCAAAAGTCTTCCAACCTCAAACCTGGCCCACTGCGTGCCTGCCAGGTGATTTTTTTTTTCCTATATATTTCAAAATATTTTCATTATAAAATATATTTGAAGAGTTTATATATACTCACACACACACACACACACACACACACACACATACATCTTAAATAATGACAATACACTACCACCTGCTTAAAAAAGAGAACCTTACCTTGGAAACCTCGTATGCTCCTATTTTTGTGATAATAGCATACTTGCTTATCTATCACAAAAAAATGTAAGCATTCACATAAGTCTATAACATACAAAGTAAAAGGCCTCCTTCTGGCCACTTAATAGTGTAGAGAAGCTCTATTCAGTAGAACTTTCTGAAATAACAGAAACGTTATATATATCTGTGCTATCCAATATGGTAGGCACCGGCCATATGTGGCTACTGAACACTTGAAATGTGGCTAGTGCAACTGAGGAAGTAAATTTTAATTTTATTTGATTTTTAAATTTTTAATAACCACACATGTGCACACACACAATATTTTAATAAGAATGGGTAATTTTTTCTTTCCTCTTAAATAATACATCATGGCCAACTTTGCTTATCACTACATGTTGATCTATTTTATTATTTTTAATTATAGCTTAACTATTCCATTTAGGAGGTATCATATTTTATTTAAGCCCTATGGACGGATATTTAGATAATGTCCAGGTTTTTGTTACTGCAAAGAATGAGCATATGTGTGAGTCTTAGAGACCACATGACCTTTTTTTTTTTTTGGCAGCTGGCCAGTATGGGGATTCAAACCCTTGACCTTGGTGTTACAAGGCTGTGCTCTGACCAACTGAGTTAACTGGCCAGCCCCTGTAGGGTGCGTTCTCAGAAGTGAAACTGCTGGGTCAAAGAGCCCAGTAATTCTTAGCTAGCTTCACTCTATGACTCTAACACCCACCCCCGCTGCAGCCCAGAAACGGCACTGAAAAAAGTTGAGAGGCATAGTGCCTACATCTCCAGGAGATGAGCAGCCACAGGGCTGTATCACACAAGGCTTTGGGGACAGACAAACTCCGGCAAAAATGTTCACTCTGCCATTCACTCACTGTGGTGGGCAGAAAAAGTACTCCTCCCCCAAAGATACATTTGCTTCTTAATCTCCAGAACCTGTGACTATTAACTTATATGGCAGGTGTGATTGAGTTAAAGCTCTTGAGAGAAGGAGCGTACCCTGGACTATCCAGGTGGGCCCATAAATGCAATCACATGTATCCTTATAACGAGGATGAAGAAGAAGATTAGAGACAGAAGAGGAGAAGACACAGATATACAGAGAAGGTGATATGAAAGACAGAGATTGGAGTGATGTAGCCACGAGCCAAGGAATGCCAGCAGCCACCTAAAGCTGGAAGAGGAAAGAAACAGATTCTCCCCCAGAGCCTCTGGAGGGAGTACAGAGCTGGGACAACTTGATTCTAGACTTCTGGCCTCCAGACCTATGAGAGGACAAATTGTTGTTGTTTTAAGCCTCAGTGGTTGTGGTTATTTGTTATAGCAACAACAAAAACTAATACACACACCATGTGGTCTTGGACCACTCTGAACTGCAGTTTCTACATCTGAAAAGTGGAAATAGGAGAGTTACCTTGGAGAGTTGTGATGACCAGAAAGATTGTGTATGGATCTCCTGGCATGGTTTCTGGAACTGCACAGTTGCTTAACCCAGGTGCAGTCAAGGTGGTACAGCATGAAGGCTGGTGTCACCACTTTCTGAGCCCAGGAAGGTGACTCAGGATTGGTTTGAGGGTTGGATGAGATGATTCCTGGTACACAGGGAGTGCTTGATAAATGCCACCAATTTATTCGTATTACCACCATCACTTCCACCACCGTATCAGTTTGTTCAGGCTTCTATAACAAAATACCACAGCCTGGGTGGCTTACACAACAGAAATTTATTTCTCACAGTTCCAAGATTGGGAGTCAGCAGGGTTGGTTTCTTCTGAGGTCTCTCTCCTTTGTTTACAGATGGCCTCCTTCTCCCTGTGTCCTCACATGGTCAGTCTTTCCTCTGTTTACTGTGCCTCTGGTGTCTGTGTGTTCAAATCACCTTTTTATACCACCAGTCAGATCAGATTAAAGCCCACTCTAACCACCTCATTCAACTTGATCACCTCTTTAAAGGCTCTACCTCTAGATATAGTTGCATTCTAAGGTACTGGAGGTTAGGACCTCAACATATGAATTTTGGGGAGACAGCTCAGCCCATAACAACCACCATCACCACCACCATCATCACAAAGAGTTCTATGCCTAATGTCCCTGAATTAGAGAAACAATAGAGTTTTGGTCAGTATTCTTTCCTGAAGGACCAATGTGATTTACATTTAGAAAGATGTCTTTCAGGGCCGGCCCGGTGGCGCACTGGAGAGTGCGCCGCTTGGGAGCACGGAGGCGCTCCCGCAGAGGGTTTGGATCCCATGTGGAGACCGGTTCCCGCTCACTGGTTGAGCGCGGTGCGGGCCCAACACCGAGGGTTGCCTTCCTTCATTAGCCTTCCTTCATTTCCTCCCCCACCGCCTGCTCCTCCTGCCCCAGGACCTTTACACATGCCAGGCCTTCAGCATAACATACACTGAGGGTTGCAATCCCGTTACCGGTCAGTAAAAAAGACAAAGAAGGAAAAAAAAAAAAAAAAATTCCTGCCCCAGGACCTTTACACATGCCAGGCCTTCAGCATAACATACACCGAGGGTTGCAATCCCGTTACCGGTCAGTAAAAAAGACAAAGAAGGAAAAAAAAAAAAAAAAATAAAAATAAAAATAAATGCTGACTCCAATTCTTTCCAAATGATAATAAAAGAAAGATGTCTTTCAAAAGTGATTTAAATGGTTAAGTTTTTGGTGCTGAAGAGGCTCACTTCAATTACTTTTTCAGGAAAGCTGGGGTGGTGGATCCAGGAAATGCTGTGATGGTTCCAGGGTTCTCGGGCAGTATCACTGGCCTTGCTCTCTAAGACTCACCCCACAGGGGTTTCTTTGAAAACCTCCACACCCAGGACCCAGGATGTGTTTCTTGGAGAAAAAGAATGTATTGTCCCACTTTCTCCTCACAGCCGCCGGGACCAGGGCCATGGCATGGGGACATGGGGCACAGCCCTGCCTGCCAGGCCAGTGGGTAGAAGTAGATGGTACATTTAGTGGAAAATGCAAATAAATTCCACTAAGGTTCCAACCTTCGACTCTGAAAAGGGAAGTTGAATCAAGACACAACAACTGAAAATAAAGAAGTGGGTGGCTTATAATGACTCTGAGGCTTCCAGGAAAAAGCCATTCTGAGCGTAAACAACAAAGAAGTCAAAGAAAACTGAGCCAGCCTGTACAGTCTCATGTGGTTGCCCAGAAATCAAGGAGAAGCCAGTCCCCAGGGAAAGAGAAGAGACACAAGGGCCCCTTAGAAGCTTCTGCAGTCAGAGAGCCCAGCGTGGCACTCCTTCCCTGGGTCATGAACACAGAAGTGTCCTTCTGCACTGTCAGAATTCAGATACTGGTTAGTCATTTAACTCATTAACCAATCTGTCCTCTAATTGCAGCCAGAATGATCTTTCTAATGATAATGATGATGATAATGATGGCACCATTTACTGAGTGCCAACTGTGTGGCAGGCACCTGACATGTACTATCTCAGTGTTTTCAAAATCAACTTTGGGAGCCTTGACCTTGAATGAAATGGAAAATAGAGTGCATCACATCTTGGGGAAACGTGTATATTACATGTGTACTCATGTTTACTGAGTCAAAACGTACCATGTATTTCATACTGCATGCAGCACTCAAAATTACGTGCAAGCGCCTGTTGAAAGTGCTGTGTCTGATCTTCACAACCAGCAGGAGGTACGTGCTATTACCATCCCTATCTTACAGAGAAGGAAATGGCAGTGCCAAGCGTGTAACTTGTCTGAGGTCACATGGCTTGGGAGAGGGGGCACTAGACAAGAACAAAGTCCAGGGCCCACAACACTCCTGCCATGCTGTTGCTTCTATGCCTTCAAAGGCTCAAACCCAAAACCCATCCTCACACCCTCAATTTCCACCACTCTGCATACCAGCTCATTAGCCTTCCTTCATTTCCTCCCCCACCGCCTGCTCTTCCTGCCCCAGGACCTTTACACATGCCAGGCCTTCAGCATAACATACTTCCTGCCCACTTCTCCAGGCTCAAACCCACACACCCTTCACCACCTGTCCTTCCATTACTCGTGAGGCCCTCCTTTCCCTTACCGCAATGAGGTCCCCTCACCCCAGAGAGCACCCTGCCCACCTCCTTTGTAGTCTGTCATGATCTACCTCAATAAACAACTACAGAATTCTTTGCAATTGTTTTTGTGAGACCCGTAAGAGCAGGCACTATGTCTGTCTTGTTCTCAGTACATCCCCAGGGCTTAGCATGGTGCTGTGTGTAGCAGGCATTCCACAGATATTCTCCAAAGGAGCAGATGAGCCGGCTACACTTGAAGCACTGTTGCTGGGAGACACAGGAACCATAAGCATCAGCTCAAAACACTGATGCCTAAAATTACATAGGGCTTTACCATGTGTAAACTCCATGGTATTGAAATCTGACCAATCTACATTCCAATCCAGCCTCTACGATTCATTAGTTGGGTGACCCGGGTCAGTCATTCATGCACTGTGAATCTCAGTTTCCTCATCTGCCAAATGAGTGTAATATTTATCTCAGTGTTGCTAAAATTAAAATGAGATAACCTTGATCATGGCCTGACACAGAGTAGAGGCCCAAAAAGTTGTAGCTAGTATTAATATTTTTATATAGCACTTTTTCACAAAACCCTCTTAGACTCCAAAAGTTGATATGTGGCCAGGGTTTCAGGAGACAGGCACTCACACACACTGCTGGAAGAAAGTGTGACAATATCTACCAAAATGACAAAGGCCATACCCTCTGACCTAGCAATTCTACTTCCAGGAATTTTATTCCAAATATGTCCAGTGGCTTACATAATACAGGTTTTTACTGCAGACT
Source organism: Galeopterus variegatus (assembly GCF_000696425.1). Lineage (NCBI taxonomy): Eukaryota > Metazoa > Chordata > Mammalia > Dermoptera > Cynocephalidae > Galeopterus > Galeopterus variegatus. Next base: position 21,781 of record NW_007738761.1, read on the forward strand.
TCTTTATAACAGCAATACTTGGAAATAACCTAAATGCTCACTAACAGAGGACTGGCTTTGTACACTATGGTATCCCATGCACTGGAATACTATGCAGCTCTAGGAAAGACAGAAAAAGCTCTTTATGCACCAAATGGGGTGCTCTCCAGAGGATGCTTTGGGTGAAAAAAAGGCTAAACACAGAACCGTGTGTATATTATGCTGCCATCTACCTAGAAAAGATGGAAAAGTATTTGCATATTTCGTGGCATGTGCATAAGATATCTCTGAAAGAACAACCAGGAACTGATAACACTGGCTTCCCAGGGCACGGAGCTGGGTGGCAGCGGCACGGTGAGGAAGACCTTTCTCTATTAGCCTTTTCACACCTTTTGAATCTTGAAACATGAAAACACATCTCTTATTCTTAAAAATAAGTACAAACAACAGTCACTCCCTTCACACACCATCCCCCCCCAAAAAAGACGAAAAATAAAGATTGTATGATTTGTTCCACGTCACTCTGCTGTTAGGAAGAAGCCAGGATACAAACTCAGCTTCTGATTCCAGGTCAGTGCTCTAACAATTATAGTTCGTTCATTCATTCATTCAACACAAATTTATTTATTCAGCGTGTATTCCACAACAGGAGCTGCTTTGTATAGGGACACATGGGCCAGAAAATAAACACCAGTAGGAAAAGATGAAAGGAAGAACCAATTTCTTCCCTTTGTAGTTTTTTGTTTTTTTTTTTCTTTTTGTACCTCGCATCACAAACCAACTAAAAGGGCTAGTCCTGGACCGTCACTGTGAGTGAGTCTAGCAGGCATGGACAATCAGCTTGTTTTACTAGGCAGCACCTGCCCAGGCTAAAGGCAGCCACTACTCAGTCTGGTGTTTGCCATCTCAGGATAAAAGCCCAGCTTTGCCAGATCTGATTTTTTCCAAGGGAAGCCCGAAATCCAGATTTTTAAAAATGTGAAATTCAGCAAGGTCCACAGTTTGATCACCATACTGGCCAGCTGCCGAAAAAAAGGGGGGGAGGATCACCTGATTTATAAGTGTTGGCAACTAATCCACCAGGCAAGCAAGCACTTTTGGGGCAAAACACATAGGTTTGTAACCTTTAGTCTATCCCATCACAGCTATGTCCACCAGCCTGCTGAGACCTTTCACCTAGAGCCCAAGCCAGGTGTAACGTCAGCATGCACTAACCACTGCTGTGGCCTTGGGCAAGTCACTGCACTCCACTGGGTCTGCTGACTTATCAGTTAATTAAGGGTTTGGACTGGCTGGTGGCCATGATTGTCTTTCAGCATCACCAGCTATGTATTCGTCCCTTAGCTGGGAGCCGCACAGGCAAGGGCTTAGATCCTAACACCCAGAATCAGCCCTCAGCCTCTGTTTCAGCTCCCACCTACCATATCATCTCATCAACCACATCTTAACCAAGCAGCTCTCTGTCTTATCTCACTCTCACCGCACCTCTGATTCCTCTGTGAGCCACAGGCACCCCTTTGTATCATATACATACCCAGACAAACTCTCCAGAGAGAAAGAGCAAGCCAGCAGCACCCAAGGTATTGCTAGAGGACACACACACAAGCATCACCCTCCAAGCCAACAAAGGAAACTAGATCTGGACTCCAGGAGCCCCCCACCCCAGCCCACCGGATGGAAACCAGGTCAGAAGTCAGCCTTCAAGTGCGTTGGGGCCACTTTGTCAAATCAATTTCCAACCATGATTATTTGATTATCATTACTCTTGATGATTAGAATAATATTGGACTGTGCCAAGTCTCTATCTGTATCTATTATCTCAGTTAATTTACACCCTAAACCAGTGAGGTAGGTTTTATTGTGCTCATTTTGCAGATGAAGAAACTGAGGCACGGAGATTCACTTGCCCAAAAGCAGAAGACTAGTAAGAGGGACCGAGAGTCCAATCCTATGTGATCCCAGAGCCCGAGCTCCTCGCCCCTCTATTTGTTTATTTATTTATTTCATTTGCAGCTGGCCGGTAGAGGGATCCAAACCCATGACCTTGGTGTTACAAAGCTAAACTCCAAGAAACTGAGATAACGGGCCAGCCCTCTATTTAAACAGCACTCGGTCTGCCACACACAGCCGAGAGACTGAGCACACCCACTGCTTCCCTTCATGAACAGCAAGCATGCAGTCCCTTACAGGAGGGAGGCTTCACTTCTCAAAGGCACCTACCAATCAAGCCGAAGTCTGTTTACTTGTGCAGGGTCTGACTAGCCCCGATACAGTGGACATTCCTTAAAGGCAAAGACCTTGCCTGTCTTGTTCACTGCTATATCCTGGTGCTGAGCACAGTGCTGGGCACAACAAAGGCACCCAATAAATATTGTTAAATGATGGAATGAAAGATGGACTTCCAAGCCCCCAGGAGGAGTGGCCTTACCATTTCTGATGGATGAAAAAAATTATCTTCACTGCTGACTGAACTGGGATCCACCTAAGCATTATTTGTGCACAAGGACACGGACCTGGTTCACATGGGTGAGGAATCCTGGGCCTGGTTGCTGGTTGGTGGAGCCTCCAAACATGGCCAAGCAGACGCGCCTGCTGCATAGCACAGCAAGCGCATTTGTTTTGATTAAGGACTAACCTTCACAGCTCTTAGGAGGCAAAAGCCAGCCAAGGGACGGACGCTGACTCCTACAAACGAGAAAATGTTAAGGGTCAAGTGTGGACTACAGAAAAGATTCAACAGGAAGAATGAGACAACTTTCTCAGTGCTCCATTGGAAACCAACTGCAGACAGAAGAGTCTTGGAATCCAAATTTGTGCGATAGGAAATATTAGAGCAAACAGGATGCAAGCTCGAGTGTTTATCTCTGCCTAACAGTGTTCACGAAATGTCCACAGGACTCAGAACACTGCCAATTTAGTTTCACCTAGAAGTAATTTTATCACATCATTACCATCATCATCACCTTGGCCTGTATAATCACCAGAAAAATCCCCTTCTTCGGTACAAGTTAAGCAAAACTGTGGGAAATAACCACACATCTTATTGACTCATCTATAAGCTCCACTTTAAGTATCAAGTTTCCTGAAGTGCAAATTTGTTAGGGTGTGGCCCATAATTGCCATCCAGAGTGATTCTGCAGTGCCTACCAGATGATAAGCCGAAAAGTCTAGACACAAGTGGTAGCTAAGACTGGCCATTATGTGAGCAATTACATTTCTGACATGTAACGTATATAAAACCCTGGTGGGTGAGAGAGCGATCAAAAGCCCCAGTCTGAAAGCCAACAAGAGTTTTAAGTGTGAGAAAATGTGCTCTAGGTTAAAATGAGCTATGTGTTAAAAATTAGCTCAATTCTCTCGTTGCAGAAATCAGATAAAATGCTTTTTCATAAGAAAGGGGGATAAAAGGAAAGGGAACTTCTCTCCAGATTGTGTAGCCAGGTATAAGAAAACTGATGGGGCCACCCAAATATGATCATGTCACAGTCGTCACTAGTCCAGTTCAAGTCCATTTAAGTCAACCAGACCTTAGAGGGTCCACTGTATGCCAGGATCTGAGTAAAGGAAGCCATAGGGGTCAAAAAAGAATCAAGTATCTGCCCCAAGGGAACTCAGGATCTCACAGAAAATATCCAAAAATATACTATAAATGTAACTGGACACTCAGGGCTGTGATTGAAGATGGATAGTTGAGATAAGATTGAGGCAGAAAGGTTAAGTCACATTCTAGAGTTAGGAGGCAAAGCTAATGAAAAGTCAACTGAAAACTCTGGGCTCTCCTCTTTGCTCATTACCCTAAAAAACACAAGCACTGGAGACTGGAAAAGAAATTTCGAGAAAAAGGAGGAAAAACAAGCTTTCATAAGTAAGAGTTTTAAAAACTCAAGGAGTATCCAAGGTCTTATCTATGAGAGACCAGGATAGGATGAAAATATCACACTTCAATAAATATCTAGTAAGCACCTACTAATCTGGCCACAAAGATGATCCAGATGTAGCTCCTAGATATAATAATAATAATTTTAAAAGGGAATAAAATTTGTCATGATTAAAAGAAAAGACAGGAAGGCCTAAAGCAGGCGTGGCAAACTCGATGCCTACAGGGGCCAAGACACAGAACATGACTGAAGTTAGAGGGTTGAGGGACACTGCTGCAAACCAAGGAGCGTCCCTGGTCTTCTTTTCGTTTTTTAAATTAAAGCTGGAAACCTGAGTTTATAAGTCAACTCTCCCAACTCTTAAATACCGGAGAAATCATCTTTTTTTTTTTTTTTCAAAACATGACACAAGCCAAACAATACATGTCTGATGCCAAAGTTTGGCCCATGGGCTGCCAGTTTGAGACTGAGACCCTTGTATGACAGAGAGTAGAGAAAAACACACACAGATCGTGACCGCAAGGGCTAAAGGAATGATGGAGAGAGATACAGCAAAAGCTGCAGAGCTGGGCCTGAAGGAAAACAAATACCATCCTGGGAAAAATAAATAAGTAATTGAATCTATAAAAATAAAGCTCCAGAAGCCTGGAGCTTTGTCATGTTATCTCATTTGATCCCCCCCAATACCCTAGGAGGTAGGCATTATAATTACCTCTATTTTAGAAGTGGAGAGTTTCTGATTCAGAGCATTTAAGCAACTTGCCTGTGGTCCCACAGCTGTTAGAAGGACAGCACCAGAACTCAGGTCTAGGACTTGTACTTCTTTAGAATCTCAAAGAGAAGAACTCTAGGCTAACCTACAACCTTATTATTAAAGAGTATAGATACCTGAGCCCTTCCCTGGTGATTCTGATTCATTAATGTTCCTCACACACATAAATTTGTGCTTTTCAGACATCTTTCAGATAATTCTTATGTAAAAGTAGGCTTGATAACACTGGTCTAGACCCATGTTCTCAACCAAGGGTGATTTTTGTCCCCTTTCCCCCAGTGGACATTCTGCAATGGCTGGAGACATTTTTGGCAGTAACTGCTATGGGGGCTCGGTTGGGGGGATGCTATGGGCATCCAGTGGATAGAGGCCAGGGATGCTGTTAAACACCCTACAATGCACAGGACAGCTACTATAACAGAGAATTCTCCAGTCCAAAATGTCAATAGGGTCGAGAATGAAAAACCCTGGTCAGCACACCAGTGCCTAGCTACTCACACTGTGGTCTGAGAATCACCAGAATCAACATCACCTGGGAGCTTGTTAGAAATTCAGGCCCCAACCCAGATCTACCAAATGAGATTTTGTGGTTTAATAGGGTCTCAGGTGATTTCTGTACACTTTGAGAAGCAAAGTGCTTCTTGGCGATCACACTGCCTTGGCCATCATGGAACTTTAGAAAGGAAAGAAACCTCAGTGGTAGGCCAGTCTCATTATTTTGTAGATTGGAAAACTGGGGCCCAGAGCAATTCAGCAATTTGCCTGCGGTCACACAGCCTGCTCATGGCAGAACTGACATCAGCTCCCAGATCTCAGTTCTTCGACCTGCGTTACTCCAAGGTGCCAGTTAGTACCAAAGTGTGGCCTCCTTCTACGACTCATGTTTTTTCATTTTTCTCCCTGGAAAGTGAATACAGACCTTTGAGGGGTGGGAATGTCATGAGGGCTTTTCTGAGGCCTGAAAGGAATCTATTGTTCTGTTGTTGAATAATTTTTTTTAAAGGATCTTAAAACACCACAAAGGATTACCATGTTTACCCACTAATTCTGCCTCCAGATATTTTACAAGGGAAGTGGACATACCGCTCCTACTGCAGTGAGGTCCAGTAGCCAGAATGATGAAGCGGAGTGCTCCAAAATGACAGCAGCAGTCAACGCGGTCTCCCCCAAAGACATGTTGGGAACGATGCTGAGTCAGTTCCAAAGGACTATTTAGAATTAAATGGCAAGTGTAAAAGGGCTTAAGCCAAGGATTTATGCAGCTGAGGTCACAAGCAGGTTGTGACAAGGTTTCAGATAGCTTAGTTCAGACTAATACAGACACACACCAGAGCCAAGGGTAGAGTCTTGCCCGTAGTCCTCGGGAAGAAGACAAAAACCAAACTTTCAGCTATTCTTCCAGGCCCAACTGAAGCTGACACACTCCAGTTCCTCAACAGCCAAAAGAGCCCCAAGTGGTCCCTCAGTCCTAACATTTGCTAGAAACCCAACTGCTATCAGAGATGCCTTCTACAAAATGCATAACTTGGCCTGTGTCAAAAAGAACCAGCAAAGTTGGAGAAAGTTCTCTTACAGGTAAATTAAGAAGAGAAGCGAGAAACTGGAGGTGGTGCTGGCGTTTGGCAACCAGCTAAAGTGAAACCAGAATACTGATGTGTGTGTGTGTCTGTGTGTGTGTGTGAGAGAGAGAGAGAGAGAGAGAGAGAGAGAAATCTTATACTTACATCTCAAAATTTAGGAGAGGCTGTGTGTGTGTGTGTGAGAGAGAGAGAGAGAGAGAGAGAGAGAAATCTTATACTTACATCTCAAAATTTAGGAGAGGAAAACAGAACAAAAGCCTCAAGAGATTAATACATGAGTAAATGCATGATTTTATGTAACATATAATTATATGCAAAATAAATTGTACAAGTAATCATGACAGATTTGCTACTGGCAGGGGTAGGTGTTTAACAGGTTTTCCCAAAGGCCAAGGTCAAAAAGGAAGAGAGAGAAATTGGTGAGTTCCACCACTCTCCCAAACCCTTCCGGGTTAATCCAGTTAACCGGGTTGCTCTCCAGAGGCTCAGAGAGCCAGCTGAACCTGGCTGTGAGCTTCTGCTTTTTAATGAAACCAGTATATAATGATAGCATTTATTGTCCCGCTATGGAAATCTAATATATTTTTTAAAGGAGGCGGGGGGAGAAAGCAGAGAATGTCCTCTACACATTTGAAGAGTGCATAAAAGCCTCTAAAATTCCAGAATACGTTACAGCTGGAAATATCAGAGAGTGTAAAAAAAAAAAAAAAAAAAAACTCAGCTTAAATTTAATAGACCGTTTAAATTCCTAGTTGATGGTAATTAGAGAGCAAGCAGTATTTCTTTAAATGCTGCTAGACAGAACTTAATCCAATTTGGGTAATCACTAACCCTTGCTTTTTTTCTTTCTCTTTCCCCTAAATGAAATCCAAGGATTGATCTACAAAGGCCATCAACTGGCAAAGCATAAGAAAAGAATATTTAGAGAGAGAGATTGGGTGACTGATACCTCAAAGGGCCAAGTCCAATTAAAATGGAAACAGGTCTCACAAGCTCCCTAATTTATATTGACTGTAAGCTGGCACCACACAGCAGAAGGCATTCCGAGCGAGGTGGAGGCGCTTGCTTCCCCACTTTTCCCTCTGGGAACTTCATCTGGCATGTCAATCACCAGCACTTGCTCGGCAGTGTGACAGCCATCCCCTCCCAGGTCGATGCTGCTAATTCTCTACATTCACAATACCTACAGGGCCTGACTCTCTCCTTCTTCCATGGAATAACTACTGTAAGAATTACCCAGACTGCCCCATCAGGCTCCGTTGTTCACCCACCTCCTGTCCCCTCATTTTAGAGTTCCCACATCGACAGTTCTGGCATTGACTTCTGATCCAGAAACTTCCATGTGATCTACTAGGATTTTCTTGAGAACTTGGGACCCTGGGTTCTTCATGATAGGACTTCAAGAATAGATATCAAAAGGTACTGGAAAGAACAAGAGGCTTCAGTCAATAATGGCTGTGTGACACTGGGAAAATAACAAACCTGTCTGAGCCTCTGTTTTCTCATCTTAAAATACAGAAAATAATATCTACCTGCCCAGGTTGCCTGGGTCATTGGTACATAGCTGTACCTGGCTCATAGCAGTTGCCCAATAAATAGGTTGGTTCATTTGTTTTCACTGCACAAGCTTCAAAATAAACCTTGGATCCCACAGGCCCTGACAAAAATGTGAATTAACTTGTTGCTTCTGATGCCTAATCACTTCCTTACATCATCCACACTCCCAACCCCCTTCTTGGTTCCAATGTGGAATCTTCCCTTATAAAATAGTGACTTTCTGCTTTTTAGGGCACCACTCTCTGTTACCAAATTCCAAACCCCATATCCTATGCAAAATCTACGAAATATTTTATTCCCAAATTTTAGCAACCAAGATATTAATTCGCTCTGGCTTGTTAACAAATGATCATTTCTATAAGCACTGCCTTTAACATGTATTTACACTTTGCATGCAGAGAGGAAACTCTAGGGAACAAACCTTTGATGATGAATGTTAGACATTGTAGGAATCTTTCAGAGGGACTCATGCTGTTTCTCAAATCAATTCTGTATTGGTCTAGCTCTGCAAGAAGGATTAAAAGGAAAAATGCTGCAATTCAAGAAAGACTTCAACACATTTTATCTTGTAGAAAAGGAATGATCACAGGAAAATAGACACATGCACACCTACAAATCATTAGGATAGAGAAATCTGAAGAAAAAAAAAAAAAGAAATCCACAAAGTCCTTACTGAATTCAATTTTCTACAGATCAACGGTTTAAATGTGGGGCATACATTAACCAATGAGCAAACTGAGATTATGACATTTAGGTCCGGACTATCAGCATGAGATTTTCACATAGGGTAACAGTTTTCTTAAAAAAAGATTAGGATTTTTTTTTTCAATAATTGAGCCACTTTGTGACACTGCGGGACATTAAAAGAAAAAAAGAAATAAGCCACCAATTTAATCAACTATAACATGATTTAATCAACAACTGAGGAACTGAAGAGAAAAACAGTTCCAGCCTGTAGGAGTAACAAATTTAGAATCCATTCTCAGTTCCATCCCTTTGTGTGTGTTCTTAGACAAATTACCTAAATTTTCTAAGTTTCAGCGGGCTCATCTATATAATGGGATATAATAGTACTTCCATCATTGCTTTGGTGAGGATTACCTAATAATATCAAAATCTTTTAGTGCAAAGCTTAAGACATCATAAGACCTCAAGAGGTGTTTGTGCCCTCCCCCTTCTTAAAATATTTTCGTAAAGTTCAAAAACAAAACATTATATCGAAATTTCACCCATTGAAATAAATATATACATCCACGGCCCTCTGCACCTGAAAGAAATGAGGTCCTACCCTTNCACTCCCAACCCCCTTCTTGGTTCCAATGTGGAATCTTCCCTTATAAAATAGTGACTTTCTGCTTTTTAGGGCACCACTCTCTGTTACCAAATTCCAAACCCCATATCCTATGCAAAATCTACGAAATATTTTATTCCCAAATTTTAGCAACCAAGATATTAATTCGCTCTGGCTTGTTAACAAATGATCATTTCTATAAGCACTGCCTTTAACATGTATTTACACTTTGCATGCAGAGAGGAAACTCTAGGGAACAAACCTTTGATGATGAATGTTAGACATTGTAGGAATCTTTCAGAGGGACTCATGCTGTTTCTCAAATCAATTCTGTATTGGTCTAGCTCTGCAAGAAGGATTAAAAGGAAAAATGCTGCAATTCAAGAAAGACTTCAACACATTTTATCTTGTAGAAAAGGAATGATCACAGGAAAATAGACACATGCACACCTACAAATCATTAGGATAGAGAAATCTGAAGAAAAAAAAAAAAAGAAATCCACAAAGTCCTTACTGAATTCAATTTTCTACAGATCAACGGTTTAAATGTGGGGCATACATTAACCAATGAGCAAACTGAGATTATGACATTTAGGTCTGGACTATCAGCATGAGATTTTCACATAGGGTAACAGTTTTCTTAAAAAAAGATTAGGATTTTTTTTTTCAATAATTGAGCCACTTTGTGATAACGGTTTAAATGTGGGGCATACATTAACCAATGAGCAAACTGAGATTATGACATTTAGGTCCGGACTATCAGCATGAGATTTTCACATAGGGTAACAGTTTTCTTAAAAAAAGATTAGGATTTTTTTTTTCAATAATTGAGCCACTTTGTGATACTGCGGGACATTAAAAGAAAAAAAGAAATAAGCCACCAATTTAATCAACTATAACATGATTTAATCAACAACTGAGGAACTGAAGAGAAAAACAGTTCCAGCCTGTAGGAGTAACAAATTTAGAATCCATTCTCAGTTCCATCCCTTTGTGTGTGTTCTTAGACAAATTACCTAAATTTTCTAAGTTTCAGCGGGCTCATCTATATAATGGGATATAATAGTACTTCCATCATTGCTTTGGTGAGGATTACCTAATAATATCAAAATCTTTTAGTGCAAAGCTTAAGACATCATAAGACCTCAAGAGGTGTTTGTGCCCTCCCCCTTCTTAAAATATTTTCGTAAAGTTCAAAAACAAAACATTATATCGAAATTTCACCCATTGAAATAAATATATACATCCACGGCCCTCTGCACCTGAAAGAAATGAGGTCCTACCCTTGACAGACAAGCTAGTCTAAGTTAAGCCCTTGAAAAATAAACTAGTTAAGCTAGCTTATTTCTAGTGACTTTCTGGTTTTACACATTAAGGAGCACAGCTGTTAGAAGCATTAATAAAACACTGAAAGGACAATGGTTGGAGCTGGAAAAGCTGAAGGCAGCTTTGTGGACTGACCAAGCATTGCTTCCCTTAGCTGCAAGGCTATATTCTTCGGAAACTGCTCTGAACAGCACCCTTGATGAGATTCTAGGGATCAATAATGCAACTGCAAAAAGACCAGCCAGGCAGGTTCCACAGAGAGGAGCATTGTACCTTCCTCAGTAGTACTGGGAACCGCACCAGGGGCTAAACTTAAAATGTGGCTAAATTAGTTTCTGCAAGCTCCATTTCCCCTCCTGACCCGCTTGCTGCTTGGTGTATGTAACAGCGCCTTCCACCCCGTGAGCAATTTACCAGAGCTCAGCACTATGACATCTTTGCAGTATGTAGGTCAGTGAAATGTCATTACTGCAAACCTAAGGTGATCAGGATCACCAAAGGGACCTCAAAAGGGACAGTCTCGGAGGCTTGATCAGAAAGCGTCCCCTTGGGGGAAGGGAGGGGTAGAATGGAGGCAATCCGGACCGTTGGCGTCCCTGGACCGCTCTGGTCCTTAGCATGGGTCATACGAAAGTGCACGTATTGTCTGGGCAACAGGTCCAGAACTCCGCCCAAGCAGGGATGCCCAGAGCTTTCTTTACGCGGGTCTCCAGGACAGCCGTGCCGCTGAGCCGCCGCGCGGGAGCCTTCCGTCTTGTAGGGCGCATCGCAGTAATTGAAACCTTGCACACCGCAGGATTGCAGTGGCGTCTATAAATACTCACCGACTTACTGCTGACAAACAAAACGCGGGCTCCGGGCACCGCGGGGGAAGAAGCGGCATGTGATCGAGTGCAGGAGCTGGGTAGGACTGAGGGGACACTCTGTTGCCGACCAGGGAGGCACCCCCTAGCAGATTCCTGACGCACAGTTCTCAAGTACACAGCCCGCTCCGACTCCGGGCGGCCGCCCCTGGGCAGATGGGCAGTAGGCCTGGGAAGGGAGGGTCCGGAGCGCCCCCCCGCGCGCGGTGAGCACGCCGGCCGCGCACAGTAGGCGCGCAGGGGAAAGCTTAGCCAAATCCAGGCGGGCGCCAAAGATGGAGCCGAAAGGGGATGCCGAGGGCGCCGAGCGCGAGGCAGTCCCAGGGCTTCCTGGCAGGCCGCCCCGGCGGGGTCCCCGGCGGGCTGCACCCCGACCCTCCCCAGTCCGCACAGTGCGCGCGTCCAGCGGCGCGCGGGACAAAGCGGCTGGCTCCGTGCCCTCCTCTCCCACGCCTGCCTCCAGAAAAGGGGGACGCCGGCCAAAGGCTGTTTGGGAGCGCTAAATTGCCCGCGCCAGAGCGGGGAAGCTCTTTAGATTTGCCCCTCGGGCCAAGGGAGGACGAAAGAGACAAACAAGGAAACTTTCTCTTTCGAGCTCCCGGCTCCACCTGGGTCCCGCGGTCGGCGGCATCCCCCCATCCCACCCCACCCTAAACCACAGACTGGGACAGCGGCCTCCCCCAGCCCCGCCCACACCGTGGTGGTCGCGAGTCTGGCCTCTTACGCCCGCCTGCAGCGTCGGATCGGAGCAGCTTTAACCATGCGGGGTCCCCACCCGGCGGCCCCCCAGCACCCCGCCGCCGTGCCCCGCCAGACTGTGCCCAGCGGTTTCCTACTCTATCCTGTGCCATTGCCGAGCCTACGTCTCCAGCCCCTCCCGGGAAACTCCCCGCTCACCCCCTTGGGGTCCTCGGCGTGAGTCACCCCGAGTCGTGCACAGCCGCCGCTCGCCTCCGCCCCAGACTCCGCGCGCCTAAGAAAAAGTTTCCGGTCTTCCCCAGAAAGTTTTCTCACCAGAAAGAAAAGAGCGATCTGGATGGTTCTCGCTGCCACGCTCTGCCCGGCTCTCCCTCCCTCCCCGCTCCCTCTCCCACCTCTGCCCGCCGCGGGGTCCGGTCCAGCCGCGGTTCCTCCTTGGCGCGAGTCAACAAACGCTGTGGCCGCGGAGCCCCCAGAGCCGGGCTGGTGACACGTTTCCCTCCTCTCTCATTTTACGGCCGCCGCCTCCTCCTCCTACTCCTCCTCCTCCCACTTTTCCTGTCCCGTAGCTTTAGTTTCTGGCCAGCGGCCCCCACCCCACTTCACCCCATCCTACATCTCCTCCCCTGCAGCAACTCTCGCCCTGCTTGGGAGGGCGAAGAGGGGGCTCCTGCATTTACAACCAGCTCAACAATTTCAGGAAATCCAAACTCTTTGACTTAAAAAAAAAAAAAAAAAGCCGGGGAGGATGCAGCAGGTCGAGGGAGCTCCGGGCTGCGTTTGTCTCGCACAAGGTGAAATCTGCACACACACCCCTCCCTTGCCCCACCACGGTAAACTGCCAAGAAGCCAAGGGGTTATTCTAGGGCTCACTCAAGAGGAGCGGGGCCGGGCTGAAGAGAGGACTAGAGCCTGGAACTTTTTTTTTTTTTTTTTTTTTTTTTTTTTTTTAAGGA
>NW_007738761.1:34912-37105 GCF_000696425.1 Galeopterus variegatus
TTCTAGGGCTCACTCAAGAGGAGCGGGGCCGGGCTGAAGAGAGGACTAGAGCCTGGAACTTTTTTTTTTTTTTTTTTTCTTATTCTTTTTTAAGGAACAGTCCCCAGGCTGATTCCAGAAGTGCATTAATGAAAATATAATTCGAGCAAAGTCTCTACCTTAGATTCGCAAAATTCTTTTAAAGCTCCCAAATTCTCTTTCCAGCTGAAAGTTTATGAATTGGAGGATCCTTCAGAGTTTGAAACCACAGAAGACCAACCAATCCCAAAATTAAAAACACTGGAAAATTATTTTCAAAACTTTTTTTTGCAGGTGTTGAGAAGTTGATGCAGCTGTTTGCAGAACTCGGTGGCTTGCATAATTTCACCCTATGGTTGAGCAGGAAATACTTTAAAAATGCTGTCCGATCACACATCACACTTAGGCTTTGAAACCACAGTGACATTTGCTGAAGAAAAAGATGTATATTTTTTTAATGTCAAAACCGAGCATAGTTTGTTTTTGGTCACTGTGACCTTACAAAACCTATGTGTTAGGGTTGTTGTGGGGGTGGGGGCCAGGTTGATGAAGCTTGGGTATCTCACTTGTCCAAGGATAGTAGAGAAAATAGAGAAAGCTAAAGGATTCTGAACAGAAACCCCAGGATCATGAAGCACCTTTAAATCTCATCTCAGGAATCACATGCAATGAAAAGCACTGGGCACAGGCCAGGTGGTGGGAGGGGGTAGGGGGGGCGAGCTTGAGGGGCAGTGAGCAGGGAGGAGACTTAAGACAGGTCCTCAAGGCAGCTGCTCTGAGGGTTTAAGAGCCAAAGCCTGGAGCCAAAAGGCAAGGTATAAATACCACATTTTTCTCTTCCTCCTAGCCCAGGGATATTAGCCAGATTACTTAACTTCTCTCTGCCTCAGTTTACTCATAATGAAAATAGGGATACAAGTAGTAGCTATCTCTTAGGGTTGTTATGAGGATTTATGAATTCATGCAGAAAGTGTTTAGAATCTCTGCTGGGATTCAAAAGATACTAAGCTGTTATTGTCACTATTATTATCCCCCCAATCTGGGAATTGAAAAGGGAGCTATCGCTGCAGGCTGCGAAGAGATCAGCTCAGGAACACCCATTCCACATTGCCAACTCTCTCATCTCCTTCAGGTCTTTGTTCAATGAGGCCTACCCTACACCTTCTATTTAAAATTGTAATTCCTCCCTCCCAGTCCCCCTTATTCAACTCTGCTTTTTCTTTTGTTTTCACATTATATGACATATTATATGATTGATTGATTGATTTTTCATTTATTGTCTCTCTCTCTGTCTCTCTCTCTGTCTCTCTTTCAATACCTCCTACTTCCAGACTAGAACATCAGCTATGCAAGAGCATGGATTCATTTTGTTCACTAATTTCGCCCAAGTTCCTAGAACAGTCTCTGGCACGTAATATGCACCCAGTAAATACCATATGAATGAATTTATTTAGCATGTGCTGTACTGATGGCCTATGATTGGCAGGGCATTGTTCAATAAGAAAAAAATTAATCACCAGCCTGGCCAAGGATGAAAGAGGCTCCCTCTGGAAGAAGTGAAGTGCACTCCCTGGTAAAGGGAAGTAGTCACAATGTGGGAGGCCAGCTTGGTGGGGCAACCATAAAAAAGTATTCGAGGACTGAAAGGGAGGTTGAAAGAGGTCAAACTCTCCTAACCCTAACAGTTTCTAATTTTGCAAACAGAATTTTCTTAAAATGAGAAGCAGCCAGTATTTCTGTGTAAATTGAGCTTTTCTCTAAGGACCATTAATGCCAACATATTATACTTGTCACCATCCAAATTTTAACCAAACTTCCAACTAAATGTGGATGGAACATTGTCTTTTCTTATTAGGAAGCAGAATTTTATTAGGAGAAACAAATACAGATAATACTGTTTAAACATTCATTTATGGAGGAGGAAATTCTAGGTCTTTTTTAGATATATCAGGTACACAGATTGTCATGTCCATAGCCTCTGAAATGGAAATTGGCCCAATCAAGGCTCCTGCTGAAAGGGTAATTCTCAGGCAGCCACTTTAGGACTAAGGGTAGGCATCTGACCCAAGGGCAGACAATCTACAGATTTGTTCTGTGATAAACTTTGGCTCCAAAAGGTGCACTGGGCCAACCAGATTTCATTTCAAGAATGTGAACACACACACACACGCACAC
>NW_007738761.1:38259-39511 GCF_000696425.1 Galeopterus variegatus
CCCACCCCATTCCCATTTCTCATTTCTACCAAAAGAACCTGATCAGACCAAGTTCAGGAAGAACTAAGCGACTTGTCCAAAGTTATTCACAGGCAAGAAAGGACAGAGTAGGGATCCCTGATACCAAGTCAGTGCTTTTTTGCACTATGCTCTTCTGGTCTGACTGCTTCCTTCTGTGAATAACGAAAATCACTTCAGTTTACAGAATCATAGCATTTAATGCCTTAAGGATCTGCTACACAATAGGTGTGAAATAAATATCTGCAGGATATAGGTGTTCCAGGTCTGATCTACAGTTCAGACCTCTTTCCGGGATACCTCAGTGTCTCTCACACCATGTCATAAAGGTATTCCAATGAGGAAAAGCATCATATCCTACCTAAGTTTTTTTCTTTTTATAGGTGGAGAAAAGGAGGGCCTGACAATCCAATATCCTTTGTTAATGCCTGGTCCAGAGCATGTGAGGAGTACAGGTAGGTCTCCCAGGCACATGCAGTGTTAGAACACAGTTTTTCAGGTCCTCAGAGCTCTGGTCATAAAATAAGTTAATGTAGTTACTCATGATAAATACCAATATAGTCTTAAGAACTTGCGTAAGCACTCAACATACATCCACAGCACTGCACCATCCATAAAAACAGGACCATTTGAGAAATATGCTCAGCATCTGATCTAACACCAGGGTGTAAAATCAGTGACCTTTGGTACAGCAGGAAGATTTAGCACATAGATGAAAAAAGTTTGTCCTCCTTCCGCCCTCCTTTTAACTTCCACAGTGGAAAAATTGAGAACCTTGAAGTTTGTTTTTTGGGAGAATTTTGATGACATAAACAAAAAAAAATTTTAGTTCATTTTATCCTTTTCTTTATAACAATGGGGTATTTCTGGTATGTTGGTTTTTACTATCTTTTTGTCTTTTGGTATGGAGGAGTGTCTGCCCTCCATTCTAAAGGGGCTGATAGTTCATTAAATCTGAATGTATTTTGAGAATAACTTGAATAAGCAAATCTTAAAAGCAAAAAGAAATTTAGTGGTCTTACAGAAATTTTTCTTGGTTAATCCAGATTTCAGTGGTTTGTTCCCATAATTCCAAGTCAACCAGTTGGTTGACAAATATTGGCTGGTCACTTATTTGTGTCAAGTACTGAGGAGGCAACAAGAAACAGAATGACAAGGTCCCTACCATCAAAGAGCAGAAGACAGACAATAAACATGGAAACAGATGCGTAAAAGATTATTTCAAGTACTGACA
>NW_007738761.1:41041-41322 GCF_000696425.1 Galeopterus variegatus
TGGAGAAAGAAATTTGAGAACTCTCGGCATGTCTAGATGATATTAAAAACCAAAGGACTAGGCGTGATGCCTTGCAGAGTGAATATGAGTGGAGAAGGGAAGCCAGAAAGCATAGAGGAGTCTAGGAAAGGAACATGAATAAAAAGAAATGAGTGGATGATGAGACAGGGGGAAATCCAGGAGACTGTGATATAGAAGCTTCGAGGAGGTGTTTCAAGACGGAGGAATTGGTCAAGATGCCCAATGCTGTCAAAAGTTCAAATAAAATGAGAACTGAGAAG
>NW_007738762.1:0-275 GCF_000696425.1 Galeopterus variegatus
TTTGCCAACAACTCATCAGACAAGGGGTAAATATCCACGTATATAAAAACCTTAAATAACTCAACAGGAAAAAAACAAATAACCTAATTAAAAAATGGGCAAAGGACCTGAACAGACATTTCTCAAAAGATGACATACAAATGGACAACAGGCACATGAAAAAAATGCCCAACACCACTAATTACCAGGAAAGTGCAAATTAAAATGACAATGAGATATCATCTCATGCCAGTTAGAATGGCTATTATCAACAAGACAAAAAAATAAATGCTGGC
>NW_007738762.1:2380-2701 GCF_000696425.1 Galeopterus variegatus
TTTTTATACAGTGAGAGAAGTATTCTTTCTAAAGACAGAATAAACATCATGGTGTTGCTCTTTTGGGGAGTATACAAGTCTCTCCAACCACTTTCTAATATGCTAAATTAAAGTGTCTTGGTGCTATTTATTCACACATGATTATTTATTCTATAGTCTAGCCAAGAGAAGTTCACATTCAGTGTAAATTGACTTGTTCAAAGTTAATTGTTGAGAAGTTGGTTTTTATTTCCATTATACACATGAAGCAATCAAAGCTTAGTGGATCCAAGGTCTCACAACTCTTAAGTTATCAGGACAAACATAACACCACCACCACCA
>NW_007738762.1:4768-6322 GCF_000696425.1 Galeopterus variegatus
GTAGCTCCCACATGTGAGTGAGAACATTTCATATTTCTCTTTCTGTGTCTGGCATATTTCACTTAACACCATTTTCTCCGAGCTCATCCATGTTGCTGAAGAATTTCCTTATTTTCTATGGCTGAATAGTATTCCATTGTGTACATATACCACATTTTCTTTATCCAATCATCCGTTGATAGACATGTAGGTTGGTTCCATATCTTGGCTACAGTGAATAGAGCTGAAATAAACATGGGAGTGCAGGTATCCCTCTGACATGATAATTTTCATTCCTTTGGGTATATACCCAGTAGTGGGATTACTGGATTGTATGGTAGTTCTATATGTAGATGTTTGAGAAACCGCCATACTGTTTTCCATCAGGGCAGTACTAATTTACAGTCTCACCAACAGTGTAGAACAGTTACCTTTTCTCCATATCCTTGCCAGCATTTGTTATTTCCTGTCTATTTGATAGTAGTGAGAGATTGACCACACTCTACTATAGAGTTACACCATTTGATTTGCATTTCTCTCATGATTGGCTATGTTAAGCACTTATTCATTTACATGTCAGCAATTTGTATGTCTTCTTTTGAGAAATGTCCAAGCAAGTCATGCCCATTTCAAGGTGGATTATTTGTTTTTTACTATTGAGTTGTTTGAGTTCCTTGTATATTTTGGATATTAATCCCTTGTCAGAAACATAGCTTGCAAATATTTTCTCCCATGCTGTAGGTTGTCTTTTCACTCTGTTGATTGTTTCTTTTGCTGTGCAGAAGCTTTTTAGCTTGATATNCTCCTCTTTCTCCTTTCCTGACTCTGGTAACCATTGTTCTATTTTCTCCTTCTGAAAGTTCGACTTATTATTAATATTATTATTATTTATTTGTTTGTTTTTGTTTTTTGGTAGCTCCCACATGTGAGTGAGAACATTTCATATTTCTCTTTCTGTGTCTGGCATATTTCATTTAACACCATTTTCTCCAAGCTCATCCATGTTGCTGCAGAATTTCATTATTTTCTATGGCTGAATATTATTCCATTGTGTACATACAACACATTTTCTTTATCCAATCATCCGTTGATAGACATGTAGGTTGGTTCCATATCTTGGCTACAGTGAATAGAGCTGAAATAAAGGTGGGAGTGCAGGTTTCCCTCTGACATGATAATTTTCATTCCTTTGGGTATATACTCAGTAATGGGATTGCTGGATTGTATGGTAGTTCTATATGTAGATGTTTGAGAAACCACCATACTGTTTTCCATCAGGGCAGTACTAATTTACAGTCTCACCAACAGTGTAGAACAGTTACCTTTTCTCCATATCCTTGCCAGCATTTGATATTTCCTGTCTATTTGATAGTAGTGAGTCTAACTGGTGTGAGATGATATCTCAATGTGGTTTTGATTTGCATTTCTCTCATGATTGGCGATGTTAAGCACTTTTTCATTTACATGTCAGCAATTTGTATGTCTTCTTTTGAGAAATTTCCAGTCAAGTCATACCCATTTCAAGGTGGATTATTTGTTTTTTTACCATTGAGTTGTTTGAGTTCCTTGTATATT
>NW_007738762.1:8119-8739 GCF_000696425.1 Galeopterus variegatus
ACCTTTTGCAAATTGCATTATGGAATGTCACTTTGTTATTTCACTGATGTTACCAGTTTCTGTTGTTAAACTATACTTAGCCATAACTCCAGTTATGTTCCTTTTCTGTAACTTCATGGTCTGGAGAATAAATACAGGCAGAGAACCCCAGTTCATGGTTCATTTCCCAAAGAAGGAATGCCTCTCTCTTGAGGATTCTGGGAAGTTAACCCCTTTGTGGTGTCTCACTGCTCAGAAGAAATGGGCTTTGAGTAATCCTATTTGCATCTTCATTACACTGTGTGAGGTAAAGCAACAATTTATCATATATCTGATTGATTCTGCCTCTCTGGAGAACTCTGACAAATACACATGGATTTATTTCTGGGTTCTTCATTCTGTTCTATTGGTCCATTTGTCTGTTTTTATGCCAGAACCATCCTATAGCTATGATGCTGAGGCTATAGCTTTGCAGTGTATTTTACATCAGGTAGTTTAATGACTCCAGATTTATTCTTTTTGATCAGTATTGCTTTGGCTATTCAGAGTCTTTTGTTGTTCCATATGAATGTTAGAATCATTTTTTTCTATTTCTGGGAAGAATTTCAGTATTTTAATAGGGATTGCATTGAATCTGTAGA
>NW_007738762.1:10132-11106 GCF_000696425.1 Galeopterus variegatus
ATTTTTTCTGTGTCCTAATTTTGGGACTGGATTGGTACTGTTTCTCTAGTTCTTTGACATGAAATGTTAGGTTGTTTATTTGAAATATTTTTGTATGCTTTTGATGTGAGTACTTATTTCAATAAATTTTCCTCTCAGAACTGCTTTTGCAATATTTCATAGGTTTTGGTTTGATGTGCTGTCATTATCATTTGTTTCAAGAAGTTTTTGGATTTCCTGCTTAATTTCTTCTTTGACTCATAGATCATTCAGGAACATGCTATTTAATTTCCATATATTTGTATAATTTCCAAAGTTCAATTAGTTATTGATTTCTACTTTTATTCTACTGTGGTCTAAAATGATACTTAATGTCAAATTTCAAAATCTTGTTGACAATTCGTAGGCTAACATGTAGTCTATTCTAGAGAATATTTCACGTGCTGATGAGAAACTTGTGTGTTCTGCATTTTTTGGATGAAGTGTTCTGTAAATGCTGTCATGTCCATTTGCTCTAAAGTGTAGTTTAAATTCAATGTCTCCCTTCTGATTTTTTGTGTAGATTATCTGTCCAATGCTGAGAGAGGCATGTTGAAGTCCCCAAATATTATTACACTGGGGTCTATCTCTCTGTTTAGATCCAATAAGATTTGCTTTATATATCAGGGTGCTCCGACGTTAGGTTTCTATATATTTACAATTATTATATCCTCTTGTTGAATTGATCCCTATATCATTGTATTATGTTTTTCTTTGTCTCTTTTTATAGTTTTTACTTTAAAGTCTATTTTATCCAATATAAATATAGCTATTCCTGCTCATTTTGGGTTTCTATTTTCCTGAAATATCTTTTCCTATCCCTTCACCATTAGTCTATATGTGTCTTTATAGGTGAAATTAGTTTCTTGTAGGTGGCATATAGTTGGATATAGCTCTTTAAACCTTTCAGCCAGTTATATCTTTTAAGTAGTGAATTCAATCCATTTGCATGCAGG
>NW_007738762.1:11778-14004 GCF_000696425.1 Galeopterus variegatus
TTGATCCTTTCCCTTTTGTTTGTCTTTGGTGTTTGTTGGGTTTTTTGTAGTGATAAAATATAGTTGTTGTTTTTTAAATCTTTCTCATTTATGTATCTACTTTACCAGTTTTTTTTTCTCATGTATTCATGATAGTAATTATCATTTTTTTGATTCCAGGTGTAGGACTCTCTTGAGGATTTCTTGTAGAGCCAGTCTCGTGGTGGTGAATGCCCAGTTTTTGTCTTTTCTCCTTTGTTTATGAAGGATTGCTGTGCTGGGTTGTTTTCTTGACTGGCAGTTTTTTTTCTTTAACACTTTGAAAATGTTATCCCATTCTGTCCTGGCCTGTAAGAGTTCTACTGAGAAGTCTGCTCTCAATCTAATGGAAATTCCCTTATGGGTGACTTTTCTTTTGCTGTTTTTAGAATTCTCTCTTTTTCTCTGAGTTTTGACAACATTACAGCAATATGTCTAAGAGAGGATATTTTGGGGTTGACTCAGTTTAGGGATCTTTGAGTCTCTTGGATCTGGAAGTCCATATATCTCCCAATACTTAAGAAGTTTTCAGCTATTATATCATTAAATGATTTTCTGATTACTTTTTCTTTCTTTTCCCTTTCCAGAATACCCATAATAAGAATATTTGTATGCTTAAATTTATCCCATAGATCTTGTAGGCTTTCTTTTTAAAAAAAAAAATTGTCCACCTGGGTTATTTCAACAAGTCTGTCTTTTAGTTCAGAAATTTTTTCTTCTCCTTGCTCTAGCCTGTTGCTTAAGTTCTTGATTGTATTTTGTATTTTGTTGAATAAATTCTTCAGTTCCAAGATTTCTGCTTAGTTCTTTTTCAAGATATCTATCTATCTCTATGTTAAATTCTTCCTTCAGATCCTGTATTGTTTTTCTCATTTTGTTGAGTTGTCTATCTGTATTTTCTTCCATTGCATTGTTTTTTTTTAAGATTATTGCTTGGAATTCCTTTCCAGAAATTTCATAGATTTCCTTTCCATTGGGGCCTGGTACTCATGAATTATTTTATAGTGTTATATTCTCTCTTTTTTAATTTATTTATTTTTATTTTTTGCTATTTCTAGTATCTCTACATTTATGTCTGGGTCAGTTGGTTCTTCTGATACTCTGGAGTAGCTTTTGAGGGAATAGACTCCTTCCTGTGGATATGCTCCATAGGGACATTTGGGTAGGGTGCTTTAGGTTTAGTTCTGGGTAAATGCAATAGTGTAGTTTCTGTATGGTTTCTTCAGCTGTTTTCAACATCAGAGTTGTCTGTCAGTGCCTCCATGGTCCAAGTGCTTGTCAGTTTCTTGCTGAAGTGAGTGACACTGGGATGAATCATCAGGGACATGGGTGAGGTCTCACACTCTTTGGAAAACAGTTGGGGTGTTCTTCTACTCCTTGGCTTGAGTGAGCCACCCTAGACAGGCATGTTGGTACCCTGACCAAAATCCTGAGTCCTTGATACATGCATTGGGGTGCCAAAAAAGTTTATTCTTTACCACCCCCTTTGTAAACGTTTTTCTTTAAGTTTTTCATTCCAATAAAATAAGAAAAATAAACAAATGTTAAAGGTGATGAAACTAATGGGAATGGTTTATGATGATATTCATGGATAAACCTATTTTTACTAATAAGAAAGTTTATTACGATGACCAGGTAAACATGATCACATACAGAAAAAAATGAGCCATAAAATAGTAAAAATAAGTAAGATATTGAAAATTAGTTTATACACGTATGTTGTGTCTGTTTCCATATCTTCACATCATATTTCATTTGTTCTCTAAGCTTATGACTCCCATTTTCAAATATCTACTTGACATATCTTATTGGATAACTCATGATCCAAATTCAAAGCTGAATTCTTAATAACATTTTTCTCATTGGTCTTATTAATTTTGGGGAGAAATATTATTATTTTCTCATTTTTAAGTCCAGGTTTTCTAAACTTTGCCAGTACTTCAACCACTTCTTTAATACCTCAAGTAAATGAATCATGAGGACTTGTTAATTCTATGTCCTTCATTTCTCTGTTCCTCTCCACTTACTCAGAAAACAAATATAGTAAATCTCTCTTGTTCTCTTGCAGCAAGCTTCTACCTAAACTCCTTACCTGACTTTCTCCTGTCTCATCATCATACAGCAACTACAGTAATCCATTCAAAATATAAAATTATAAAATGGACTTTTGTTGCTTACAAACTTTAAAAGTATATATATATATATATA
>NW_007738762.1:14980-16440 GCF_000696425.1 Galeopterus variegatus
CCTCCCTACACTACCATTAAGCCTTTTCTAATTCCAATTCAATTTTGGGTCTGAGCTTTAAAGAAACCTTCTTGGAGATATATGGCTTAATCTCCAATGCAAATTAGTTAGGCCATGTGATTCCGACTGTTCTTTCCAGTTGTACCTATTGGTAAACATTTATATATAATATATATTACAAACTATTCTAAACATGGTACTGTAGACTGGATGCCCACCCCAACCTCACTGAGGCTTAAATCCCCACTGTAACTNAAGACAAGAAAACAAGGGAAAGTTTGGAACATTTTAAAGACTGGGTAAATGGAAGCAACCAGAGGAATGCTGATAGAAATATGGACTGCGAAGACCATTCTAAGGAGGTCTCAGATGTAAATGAGAAGGGACTTATTGGAAACTGAGGCAAAGATCAATCTTGCTATGAACTGGAAAGGAACGTGGCTGTATTGTGTCCATGCCCTGGTACGTTGTGGAAGTTGGAACTTAAGAGTTGCTAACTAGAGTATATGGTGGAAGAAATTTCTAAGCAGCAAAGCATTAAGGAAGCTACATAGCTGTTTGAACAACCTATACTGAGTTATGGCAGAAAAGGCATGAGGTAGAGCCAGAATTTATAATTCAAGAGAAAGCAGAGGGGAAAAAAAATGTAAAACTTTTAGCCTGGCCACAAAAGCAAGGGTATAGTCCCAGGGCCCCTTGTTAAGGAGATGAGTATAGAAGACAAGGATTATCAAGAGAAATGGAAAAAGACCTTGAAGGCATTGCAGAAGTGTCCGGGGGCTGACATTTTCACTGTAGACCCAAATGCCTAGGGAGACAGAATGGTCTTCAGGAACAGGCCTGAGATGCCCTCCATGGGCTTGCTGCCCAGGACCACCACAGAATGCTCCTCCCCACAGGAACATCCCAGCTGCTTTGACTGCTCCAGCTGTGACTAAATTGGCTCCAGGTGTGGCTGGATTTGAAGCTTTGAAAGATATAATCCAGAAGCCTTGGCAGCGTCCACATGGTGTTAGGTCTGCAGGCTCGCAGAATGCCAGAGCTGGGAAGACTTAGGAGCCTCCAATCCAATTTCAAATGATGTATGGAAAAGTCTGGAGGTCCAGGAACACATCTGTTGCAGGGGTGGATTTACCACATAGAGTCTTCACTAAAACAATGCAAAGCAGAAACATGGGGTTGGAGTTGCAGCAGAGAAACCCCATCAGTGCTATGCCTTGTGGAGTTGTGGGAGTGGGACCACCATGGAGATCCCAGAATTGTGGAGCTACCAGCCTGCAACACCAGCCTGAGAAAGCTGAAGCATCACTGGAGACCAGGAAAGCCATAGGAGCAGAGCTGCCTGAGGACTTAGAGAACCAACCCCCACACCAGTGTGTAGTGTATGTCAAACATGGTTTCAAGGTACATGATTTGCCAGCTTTGAGATTTAATGCCTGCCCTGCTGGGTTTCAGACTTG
>NW_007738762.1:18433-19830 GCF_000696425.1 Galeopterus variegatus
AAAAAAAACCCATTATGATTTAATTTTATTTAATGTCTAACATTTCCATTAATATAAAATATTAACTGCCAATGTTTGCAAGGGTTTAGGGAAAATTTTACTTTCATAAATTTTTAATGCATGTAAAATTGTTAAAGCAACACTAGAGAATAGTATTGGGGTATCTCTAAAAGTGTAAACATATATGAACAATGTTATTCAGGGATTCCACTTAGAGGAATATATCTTTAAAAATAGATAAATATGAATAAAATGAATATGCGAGTTACCGTTATTTTCTAAAATACATTTTTATCACTGTGATATCCCTCCCAGGCTGAGAGTTATGGTCAATTCCAGGACTGGTTTATATGGCTAAGAGGTAATGNCCAGCCATGTTCCCTGGACTTTGGACTTCCCAGCTTCAGAAGCTGTAAGCAATAAATTTCACTTTTCTTATAAAATACCAAGTTCCATGTATTTTGTTATAAGCAACAGAAATGGGCTAATACATTTGGTGTGCTAAATGGTCGTTTGAATAAATATTCAATAGATCCACCTACTTTAACCACATACCAAAGAAACTCTAGAGGAATTAAACAAACAAGCAAATAAAAAAACCAAAAATGTCATAATTAATTCCTTTGTTTTATATTCAGTCTTGTGTCAAATATGGAACTATAAAATAAAATGTTGACAGATTTGTCTACTTACAAAATGAAAGATGGATTTATCAGTAAATACCATAAGCAAAGCTAGCAACTAATGCCTAACTATAGATAAATAGTTAGAACAAATCTAACAAATGTTAAATCATTAAATTAAAAAATGCATTGATGATCTTATTACTTAAAGACAAATATATCTTACAGATAAATTAGAAACATTAATGTATCAAAATAAAAATGGGAAAATAAAAAAATAAAACAAGTAATAGAAATTATAAAAGTTTTTAAAACATTTCAAACTTAGTAAAAAAAANTTTGAAAGGAATATGTATCCAATGTTTATCCCACCATAGTATGTTGGAAGTAGATAACTTGTTTTTTATTTCACAGATGGGACTTTGAACTTTGGACTTCTGAGTTGAAACAAGTTAAGACTTTGGGGATGAAATGAATGTTTTTGTATGTGAAAAGGACATGAGTTTTAGGGGGGTCAGGGGCAGAATGCTGTAGAGTGGATGCCCCCCTAACATCATCAAAGCTTAAATGCCCACTGTAACTGTTGAGGGTGGGAAATCCTATCATGGTAATTGAAAGGTAGGGCCTTGAAGAGGTGATTAGATTGTAGGACCATGCCCTAGTGAATGAATTAAAAATGTTGGTCAAAGGCATGGTTTGGAGGACTTAGAAGAAGAAAGAGGAGAGTCTATGTCTCTCTCACTCTCTCTGCTCTGCCATTTTCACAATGTGATA
>NW_007738762.1:21763-22789 GCF_000696425.1 Galeopterus variegatus
TAATCATAAAACACAATTTTGACAGAGAATACTGGATAGACACAAAAATAATAGTTTTTTTGAGAAAATAGTCCAGAAGCATAAAATGGTAGTTTTAGGATGTTTATGTAGAATCTACGTAGAATAGAGTTATTAAAGCAAGATCCACTTCATACCAAGTGGCCAAAAATCAAGACGGAAAAAAAAAAAATAAAGAAATGGCAGAATTCATGTAATAGATACATGTAGGTAGACAAGATGGACCTATAAAGGAATGTGCAAAGCAAACATGTGAGTGTGCCTACAAGGGTACTTCAAAATGTTCACAAAAAGGTTACCTTTTAATTCTATTTTTCCACAAACTTTTTGAAGTGCCCTCATATAATCATAGATAAAAGGTAAACATTGAGAAAACAAACATCCAATACTATTCTAACATGAATTGCCATTAAGACATGTTAAGCATGTTAACCTGATTTTAATAAAAATATGTAATCTTCAGTTTACAACCTATGAGACTTAGAAGTAATGTACTTTTGCTTTCATTATCTAACCAGATTTGGTAAGAAATTTACTATTAGAAAATGTTTTCAAATCTCTTCCAAGCTCACCACAGAGTTTTCATTTTCTGTGTGTAAGGCAGAATTATGTATTGAAGAAAAACAAATATTCACCTTGTACATCCCTGGGGATTTGTTTTTAGATTTAGTTTAGCAGCAGATGCTCAGAATGGAATGACACCTTTTCTCTAACTACTTAGAAGTAAGAAAATAAATACAGGAATAAGAAGATACTCTTCCCTAGATAGACTCTTAGGAAGATATTTCCAAAGAATAATCGTTATAACCCTGTTTGTAGCATTTCAGCAAGTCTGACCCTACAGATCTATAAACTTATATACAGATCTGGATTCTTGGAGAACCTACTCAGGACCATTTTGTATTCTAACTACAATATTTATAAGCCATGTGGCATTAGGCAAGTTATTTAATAAATTTGTGCTTTTGATTCCTCAACTTATTTCAAAAGGTCATTGTGAGGACTTAA
>NW_007738762.1:24335-24864 GCF_000696425.1 Galeopterus variegatus
TGGGTTTTGTGCTGGCAACATTACAAGATGACTACAAGAGGAATACCCTAAGTACAGTCATGCGTCACATAACAACATTTAGGTCAATGAGGGACCCCATGTACTATGCTGGTCCCATTTGATTATATTGGCTGTATAATATAGCCTAGGTGTGTAGTAAGCTACACAATCTAGGTTTGTGTAAGTACACTTTAAGATGTTACCACAAGGACGGAATCGCTTAATGACCCACTTCTCAGAATGTGTCCCTGTTGTTAAGCAATGAATGACTGTATGTGTCAGGTCCGCCACTGGCCGACCCAAACAGCCCTAGCCTCGTTCCTTTTGGTGGGCAAGCGAATGGCCCGGATTACTCTTTCCCTCCGGTCCCCTTTTTAAGGAGACGGGGGAAGAGAGTCATGAAGAGAGGTGAGCACAGCCACCGGCTCCAACCAGCCCCGTTTAAAGGACATTCAGACACGGCGGGGATTCTGTCGAGCAGTTCCGTTTATTATCACACAAGCACTTGCTTTTATAGGCAGATGGGGAG
>NW_007738762.1:25775-26398 GCF_000696425.1 Galeopterus variegatus
CAACATATGCATGCACACCCAGGCCTGCAAGAGTATAAACCCCTGTGGGCAGGAATCTCTAGTTTGTTCATAATAGTT
Source organism: Galeopterus variegatus (assembly GCF_000696425.1). Classification (NCBI taxonomy): domain Eukaryota; kingdom Metazoa; phylum Chordata; class Mammalia; order Dermoptera; family Cynocephalidae; genus Galeopterus; species Galeopterus variegatus. The sequence goes on from NW_007738762.1 coordinate 25,854, forward strand.
AATATACAACCAAACAAGATATGAATGAATAATTTTTACATTTAAATTAATATTCATTCCTTCTGCAAAGTGTCTTGGCCTGTTTCTTAACCAAATATGATGTGGTGAAAGGTAGAAGATGTAAAACTGGAGTTACATTTTTATTTAAAAAGAAATAGCTCCCAGTATGACACTTAGCACATGACAGATACTCCAGACACATTGTTAACGATTAAGTAATAATAATAAATTTGATACCACTAACATATATAGAAACCTCCATTTATTAACATGGTCCCCAGCACCTCATGGACACATTTCAGATCATCGCTGAGATCAAGTTGAGTATTGGCTAAAACTATCTGGTGGGAGAAAGAAATATATTTGATTGTAAATAGTTATAAGCATGGTTCATATTAGTTTTAAAGGACAAAATAATTTTTAAAAATAATTCCAAATAATTATATTTTCACAAGTTTCCACCACATCTTTTTTACTTCTCAGGGTGGCCTCTGCACTTACTCATGTAGCAGCCACAGACGCTCTTCTCATAGTACCCACCTCCG
>NW_007738762.1:27700-28794 GCF_000696425.1 Galeopterus variegatus
AGTCACTATTCCATCAAACGTGACCCACTGAAGTAGCTCCCAAGTGGCTATTAATATCATCAACTGCAAAATATGTCAAGGTTTATTAAGTGAGAGTCTCATAAAGGTTTGCAAATAAAGTACTGCTTATGCAATATGGATGGCATGTGATTCAGTTTCCTTAAGAAAAAGAAAATTAATAAACAAACTGAAACAACAGTGTGTTTATTCTCAGGAGTGTTCTTCAAGGATGCAGATGGGAAGTACACAGAACTTAATTCTTGCTTTTAAGAGAAATACAGCATGAAGAATATGTGAAGAATAGAGTCAATTTGAATCTTTTGGGCTTGTAATGAAGTAAAAAAGATGGTTCTATGTTCATACATAAATTATATAGCAAGCGACACTTTAATTTTAGCGCTACTGTAATATAATTTTTTCTATTATTATTCTTAATTTCCAGTAGTCTGAGGTTTAGACTCAAGCCAACTGGGATGTAAAAATGTGAATACCCCAGGGACAGACATTATTTGCCTGAATCAAGGGTCCCTTGGAGTTAGGCACTGGTGCAAAGAGAGGTCTTGAATTATCCAGAGCTGTAGCTATTATGGTGTGGAGAGAGGTGAAGGGTAACACTTCATTGAAGCTAAAAGGTGAAAAGTTGTGGATTTAATTGAATTAGATGACAACACACATCGACAGAGTGAGAAAGCTTTCCCACAGAATCAGTGAGCTCTGGAGAGAGGTAGTTTAATTCTTACTGTCATCAGGCTGAGGGAGAGTGTGGCCCTAGTTAATTTCAGTTCTCTCTGGAGAGAAAAGTGTCTGGCAGAGATAGACACATGGCTTAGTGAAAGGAACTTTGTGGCTTTCTGAGATGCCTGTGTACCTACAAAACAGGAACCATCTCACAAGGACAAACTTTCTATACAAAGCCTGAAATAGCCTGGAGAATGTACTAAAGTAATGAAGTATCATTGCTTTATTGTCTGTATTTAAACATTTTGATCTTCCAGCTCTGTCATTATATGGTCTATAGATTGGGAACAGCAGTAGCTGTCATACCAGGATGGTTGGAAGATTTTACTGCTCCTTTAGTCTAAGCGTTGCTTGTA
>NW_007738762.1:29763-30528 GCF_000696425.1 Galeopterus variegatus
GGCCAAACATTTTCCAATTTGATAACAGATTTCTAAGTTCAAGTATGCACAGTACAATACTCTAAATTATGTCAGTGACATTCAAGTTTCAACATGCTAAGAATTTCTAATGTATTTTAAACCAGTCAATTTTTTTTTAAATTGGATGCATCAAGAAAATTTTAAAGGTGCTAATTAATTTCCACTATGTTTGGAAAGAATAAAGTGGGAATTTTGAAATAAGTTTATTGATACAAGTGAGAACTTTATTATGTCCCCTTTGATTGGATAGAATTCTAAATATAAGCAAAACAAGAAATTAAAATCCTTTTGAATTGTAGAACTATATACTTCCATGAGTGTTTATTCATTATATCACTTGCTCCTTCGACAAATGTACTTTGTAACATAGAAGAGAGAAAAACCTGTCAAGATCATGAAGCTAGTTAGGACTTTTTAATCAATAATAACAGTAATCTTGATGCTAATAATGATAATGATGATAATGATAATGAAGTATCAGTTCTCATTTCTTGATAATTACAAAATATTTTTCGATGTGTAATATTGTACCAATATATTATGCTCATTAAACACATACATAAACACATTTTTTTTACAAAATGAGACCAAGATTCAATAAATATTATTTTAAATTATTTTATTTGATATATTAATGATTAAGATTATATCAATAACATTTTCTGAAATGAACAATGTGATTGAATATGCTTTATCATTTTTGAAAAAGAAATTTTAATGATTTGACATAAACAAGTTGAGATC
>NW_007738762.1:32042-33087 GCF_000696425.1 Galeopterus variegatus
TATTTACCTTTACTTAGGTAAAAGTAAGGTCTAGGACTGAATAGTATATGATTGAATGTCATTAAAAGATGGTTGAGTTTGTGAGTTTGTTTCACACTCAGAGTCTGCTTGTGTCTTTATGTTATCAATAGGTAAAATCTCAAGGCATTCATGATGAGATTTACAATTTATAACAGTAGCTGTAAATAGACAACCATATCATAGGGCTTTTTGTTGTTTATTTTTGTTTTGTTTTGCTTTGTTTGTTTGCCAACCTACTTTTAAAACTGACTAGAGAATCACTTTATTTTTTTAATAACATTGTAATGTAGCCAGTGATAAGAGAATAATAGTAGAGAAATACTCAGAAATTTCATTTGCAGTTCTGCTTGCCTCTGCGTTGCCAAGATTGTCTTCAATCAGCAATATTTTTCCAGGATTTCCTTTCCTTTTCTTTTTTTAAAGACTTTTTTCATTTTTTTTAGTTGAGGCAAAATTTACACAGAGTAGAATTCTCTCTTGTTGATTTATTTATTTATTTAGTTAAATTTTTGCTCTTATTTGTATGATATCCTTCCTTCTGTCTGCTTAGTGTTTGTTTTGTTCTTCTTTTTTTCCAGCTCCATAAGGAGTATAACTAGATCATGGATTTCCAAATTTCCTCATTTTTTCATACATGCTTTGACAGCCATAAATTTATCTCTATGCAATGAGTTACATCCTACCAAATTTTATGTTTTATATTTTTATTATAATAAATTTGATGTATTTTCTAATTCACTTCGTGATTTCTTCTTTTACCTATATATAACTTATGTCTTATCTAATTTGCAAATGTATAGTGATTTTCTATATACACTGCTGTTATTGACTTCTAATTAATTCTATTATGGTCAGAAATGTACTTCAGAATAGAATGTCTATCCAAGTTAACGTTTCATGTGCATTTACAAAGACTAGTAACCATAGTTGCTGTTTTATAAACATAAATTCACATATATACTTAATAAATACTTGTCTAGTTGTTTTACAATTTATTGAGCAAAGAATTTTAAATCTCTGTACA
>NW_007738762.1:34789-35301 GCF_000696425.1 Galeopterus variegatus
TTGTGTGTGTGTGTGTGTGTGTGTGTGTGTGTGTGTGTGTGTGTGTGTGTGTGGCTACTGTTTGTTTATTGTTATAGTGCACATCATTGATGGTGAGTTTAGGAATTCTTTCTCGATATATAATGAATTTTGTTTAGAAGGCAGTTGAAGCACAACAACCAGATTTTTTAAAAAATTATTTTTGCTATAAATGATCTATTTCAATTTTGAAGTTAGTCCCGTGTGATAGCTCTTGCTCTACTGTTTGATACTTTTTTCTAACTTGAAGCCTTTCTGGGATCTCAGATGAGTACAAAAAGTGCTTGTTTAGAGCTCTTTGCTCTGTAGAACTTGGATGTCTATACGTCCCTGCTCTCAAATGGTGATTTTTGCTGGCCTTGCGTGACTCCCCCTGTTTATGCACAGCCCAACTCTCAGGCAATGACCAGCCTCTTCCCTTCGCTCCACACACATTTTTTTATGTTCTTGTTTCACAAGTGCCAGCTGCCTCATCAGTGCAGTACTCTGATCCA
>NW_007738762.1:36011-36499 GCF_000696425.1 Galeopterus variegatus
TATGAAATAGAAATAATTGACTTTCATTTGTTTTGCATTAGACAAAGCATTAATTTTGTTTTGTATAATTCCATAACTTGCCTGAGATCATGGTTGTTGGAGCCAGTGTACATGAGTCTGAATTTCAATTCTACCACTTAGTAACTATGTTACCTTGTTACATATGGAATAGACACATGTTACACAGGTTTTCTGTATCTCCAGTTTCTTGTTTGTATATGGCTGTAAATATAATAAGTGGATCATGTTTTTTTTAGAATTAAATTAGTTAATATGTGTGATATATGCACTTAACTAATACTCTATTTTAAATATAATTTGACAAACTTTTGTTATTAAATTATTTTTTCCTAAATTTAAGAATGAAATTGGACCTTTATCTTACATCATACACAAAAACCAACTCAAAATGGACTAAAAACTTAAGCTTTAATCTTAAGACCTGAAATTGCAAAACTTCCAGAAGAAAACAGAAGGAAAACTATGAC
>NW_007738762.1:40951-41315 GCF_000696425.1 Galeopterus variegatus
CATTTACTTCTAAAACCAATAAAATCTATTATCTCTTTTCTTTGGTTTTGGCAAAAAAGGAATTCAGAGAAGTTGAAATCTTGCCAGACAATGAGTTATTAAAGAAAAAAGGTTTATCTGCTTTGGGAACAGCAAGCTATGACCTAACAAATACATCCAATGTGTTCTCTTTAGTTCTATTCATACTTGGGTTCTTGGCAGACCTTGACACAAACCAACAATCCTTCATTCTTGAAATAATCTTCTCTGCTAACTTCTGCGTTCTTCTCCTGACATGGGTTAAATGTGTCCCCCAAGGATATATGTATTAGAAATGTAATCCCCACTGTGACAGTGTTCACAAGGTGAGAAATTCTATTATGAT
>NW_007738763.1:0-402 GCF_000696425.1 Galeopterus variegatus
CCTTGTAATATTACTTTCACTGGCATAGAAACCTTGAAGACATTCTATTTATTTATTTATTTATTTAGTCCTAAAATAAGGTGTGCAGTTAATTGCCTGTCAGCAAGTGAGCATGAATTACAGGTGGTAAGTCCTGAACACTGTAGAGCAGTATCTCATTTCTGTAAATGTCAAAATGTTGACTATTTTGATTCCATATACCTGCTTCATTGTTAAGTAGGAGTCAGCTCTTTTTTCCTCCTTCTCACAGTATATGTATCCATGATATAAAATAAAATATAGAAAGCTAATTAAACCATCTGGGTGAGTTGGCTGTCAATACTAAGCCAGTTATTCAAAGAAATTATATTAGTTCTTTCTGTATTTTCTGCCTTGTGAAGTATAGAATCAATATGGTTGAAC
>NW_007738763.1:2397-3978 GCF_000696425.1 Galeopterus variegatus
GTGTTTCTCATATGCTTTCTTTTAAGAGTTTTATAGTTTAAGGTCTTATACTTAAGTTTTTAATCTACTTTGAGTTGATTTTGGCATATGATGAGAGGTACAAATCTAGTTTCATTCTTCTACATATGGATGTCCAGTATTCCCAGCCTCATTTATTGAAAAGGAGTCTTTTTCCTATTATATATTCTTGGCACCTTTGTCAAAGATCAGTTGATTGTAAATATGTGGGTTGATTTCTGGGCTTTGTATTCTGTTTCATTGGCCCAAGTGTCTATATCTATGTGAGTACCATGCTGTTTTGGTTACTATTGTTTTGTAGTATAATTTGAAGTCAAGTAGTGTTATGCTTCTATCTTTATTTATTTATTTATTTATGCTCTGTATTGCTTCAGTTACTGAAGTCTTTTGTTACTCCATATGAATATTAGGATTGTTTTTTCTANTGCAATTTATGAAGTAACTTCATCCTTGTGAGGAATAATAGTTGGCATTAGTCAGGATTTCGTACTGATTGAAAAATACAACAGGCAACAACTAAATAGATTATTAATAAAGTGCATTTTATGTCCTAAAATTCAACATATAATAGTAAAATGAAATTATCCCAGGGTCACTCTTTCAGTTAAAAAATAAAAAGGGATTATATTTAATTTCATCTTTATTCTATGTGCTTTAGTTTCAAGATTAATTAGAATGTACATCTTACTTGAATTAAATGAAATCAAAGAAAAGCTTATTGGATGAGTTATTAAGCATTGAATAAATCAATGCTAACATTCTGTCTAAAGGCAGAGGGAGAGACCTCAACTAGTACTCCAGATAGAAACTGTAAATAGTCTTCAAAGATTGACAGGGAGAACATTATCCTAAGTCATTTTTCATCAGGAGTGAAATGTGCCCCAGCTGTGTCACTGGTGAGGTTAAAAGGTATTGGTGTGTGCACCTTTTAAATGAGCGTAGTAAATGAAAGTGAACAATTGGGCCAGAAACTTGGCTTACTGTCTTTTCACGCTGGGCATTATTGTGGTGTTGCCAGCTTCTCTGAATGAAAATACAAGAGCAAATTAAACAGCTTTATGAACTCGCAGGGGGACAGTTGTTCTAGTGGCTTTCATACAAATGTCTAATTAATTCTTCAAGTAACCCAAATTGTTCTTTTGTGATCTATGAATGAGAATCTAAGAGAAAACCTGTGCAGAAGAAACTAAGTGGAAGAGGAATGGGGATTTCATGATTAGATTGCAGTTCACAGTTGTTGGGACCAGTGCACTTTAGTTATTTTCCTCATTAATATTACATTAGTAAGCTAATGAAACATTTGGGTGAATACATTATGAGTAATAAAGGCATTAATTTTATTTTTCCAAACTCTCAATTATGCTAATTGGCATCTGTTATTGTTTACTGTGTATATTTATCTATGAAAATTAAGAACAGATATAGAACACACAGATGATTTTAAATACTGCCGATACAATAAATTTCAGTAGTTTGTACACTTTTCTGTAATTTTGATATTATAGCCAATTTAGAAAATTTAACCATATTGAAATTACATTTCAATTGAAGTTCAACTTTTTT
>NW_007738763.1:5183-6550 GCF_000696425.1 Galeopterus variegatus
AATTATATTAGTTCTTTCTGTATTTTCTGCCTTGTGAAGTATAGAATCAATATGGTTGAACACATTTCAGTAAATTTCTGCCCAAACCCACTCTGGGGACTTGGGCCCTAAATAATTTTTTAAGATTTTATAGGCTGTTTATCTATTCCTTACATTTATCTGACAGTACTAAGTGACTGTATGTAGGTTTCTCTCCTAATTTTATGAAAACCACTTCCCCTTGAATTTTAAGTATGTATGTTATGCTTCTTTTTTTTTTAATTGAAACATAATTTATGTTTCTATCTGTGGGGTAGAGCTTTGAGTATCAGTACCTGTATGCAATACGTGATGCTCAAGTCAGCATAATTAGTATATTCAACCTTACACGATGTAATCATTTTTTGTGGCCTTTTACCAATTTCTCACTAACCCCCTCCCCCTACCTCAGTTCTGATGGCCTCAGTTCTGTTTTCTACTTTTGAAAGTTCAGTCAATTATTGTAATTGTTGGGTTTTTAAAAAATTTATTTGTTTATTTTTTGGCTCCCACTTATGAGTAAGGACATGTGGTATTTCTCTTTCTGTGCCTGGCTTATTTCACTTAGCATAATTTTCTACAAGCTCATCCAAGTTTCTGTGAATGGCAGCAATTCATTCTTTTCTATGGCAGAATAGTATTCCATGGTGCATATATACCACATTTTCCTTATCCAGTCATCTGTGGATGGATATTTAGGTTGGTTCTACATCTTGGCCTTTGTAAATAGAGCTGCAATAAACATGGGAGTGCAGNGTAGTTGTTTGAGGAATCTCCATACTGTTTTCCATAATGGCTGCACTAATTTACAATCCCATCAACAGCATAGGAGGGTTCCCCTTTCACCGCATCCTCACTGGCATTTGTTATTTTCTGGGTTTCTTTCTTTCTTTTTTTTTTTTTTGACAATGGCCAGTTTAACTGTGGAGAGATGATATCCCAATGTGGTTTCGATTTGCATTTCCCTGATGCTTATTGATGAGCATTTTTTCATGTATCTGTTGTCCATTTGTATATCTTCCTTTGAGAAATGCCTATTCAGCTCCTCTGCCCATTTTAAATTGGGTTACTTTTTTTAACTGTTGTTTGAGTTATTGCATATTCTGAATATTAATTCTTTGTCAGATGCATAATTGGTAAATATTTTCTTTCATTCTAGGTTGTCTTTTTACTCTGTTAATTATTTCTTTTGCTGTGCAGAAGCTTTTTAGTTTGATATATCCCATTTGTTTATTTTTTTCTTTTGTTGCCAGTACTTTTGGGGTCTTTCCCAGTCCTGCTTTCTGAAGTGTTTCTCATATGCTTTCTTTTAAGAGTTTTATAGTTTAAGGTCTTATACTTAAGTTTTT
>NW_007738763.1:7547-9432 GCF_000696425.1 Galeopterus variegatus
ATGCTGTTTTGGTTACTATTGTTTTGTAGTATAATTTGAAGTCAAGTAGTGTTATGCTTCTGTCTTTATTTATTTATGCTCTTTATTGCTTCAGTTACTGAAGTCTTTTGTTACTCCATATGAATATTAGGATTGTTTTTTCTATTTCTGTGAAGAATGTCATTGTATTTTGATGGGGATTGCATTGAATCTGTAGATCACTTTGGGTAATATGGACATTGTCACAATGTTAATTCTTCCTAAACAAGAGCATGGAATGTATTTCCATTTTGGGGGGTCTTCTTTAATTTCTTTCAGCAATGATTTGTAGTTCTCATTGTAGAACTCTTTCGTCTCCTTGGTTAAAGTCATTCCTATGCTTCTTAAGCCTTAATCGAAAAATACTGATGCTCACATAAAAGGCCGCCTGTTAGGTGAATGTGTTTTATTGATGATTTTCAGTTTTCAGAAAATAGAGACCAGTAGATCACTTTGCTTTAGCTATATTTGACAGAATCTACAGCGGAGTCTATAAAGTTGTACATGGTTAGTGTGCTAGAGGTAAAGTTTAGAATACAAGTTGATATACCATTTTGATTATTAGTATAATCATCAATTAACCATTATACTTGTCTAAGTTACAGTTTGAGATACTGTTTTGTTGTATGGATAAAAATTTTTTGCTTAAGATTCTGTTGCTCATTCCCATATGAAGGGTCATTAGCCATCGTTCTCTTTATTTCACTGTATTACTGGCAGGATAAATCTATTTTATGTACTTATGGAAAGTATAAAAGGCACACATTTGTGAAAATTTCCTAAACCAGCTGAACTTACACCATGACTTATTTTAAATTACTTTCCTATAAGTAAATCATACCTCATGAAGGTATCCTACACCTTTCTTATACCATTTCTATTGTTAAAAATATGGATTTTTACCTTTACTTATGAAGGAACATTTTCCAAAACTTTTTATTCTATATACTACCCTGACATTTGGTTACCTTCTCAGTTTGTTATTGTTCAAGTATGGACAATTTCTTAGAAAATATCTCCTGGAATATAAAGCTATGTAATAAAATTTACTCAAGCCCCCATTGTACTAAAATTTAAAGAGCTTCTTTCAGTTAAATTTAGGAAATGTCATTCATGTCAATGGTTTCTCAATACTTTGGAATGTTAAATATTGTTAGATCAACAAATAATTTTTCATTTCCCTCTTCTATTTTTCTTTCCTTTGGAGTGATAGGGATTAGGGTCTCTTGCATAGAGTACTAGAATTGTACATTCTCATCATGGTGTCTGTTCATACTGTATTCACCTTTGGTCTTTAGCTATTGATATCTACCCAGACTCAGTTTGAAGCTGAAATGTCCAAGCCTCCTCCATTATGCCCCAACTAAATTATAAAACTCAAAAAAACTATTTCTTTCTCCTAAAAATATAAAAATAGAGCATTTCAATTATCATGTGACTGACTCTGTTGAGCATTTCTCTTTTTCTCTGTCTCTCTCTTTCTCTTTCTCTCTCTTCTCGTGTGTGTGTACATACAAGTGACCCTTGAACAACAGGGGTTACAACAGTGCAAATCCACTTATATGTGGATTTTTTTCAATATATTGAATAGTTTGTGTTAGGAATTCCATGAATTCATGACATATCTAACCAAACAATTAAGTAGACTGCCTAACAGTAGGCCATTACTAGGCTATCAATAGTTAACTAGTTAACTATTTTTTTTTTCCCCTTTTTGTCTTTTTTCGTGACCAGTAATGGGATCGCAACCCTCAGTATTGCGCCAGTACCGCGACCGGCAACGGGATCGCAACCCTCGGTGTCGCGCCCACACCGCACTCAACCAGTGAGCGGACCGGTCTCTATATGGGATCCGAACCCTTGGCGA
>NW_007738763.1:10023-39548 GCF_000696425.1 Galeopterus variegatus
GATCCGAACCCTTGGCGGGAGCGCCGCCACGCTCCCAAGCGCCGCACTCTACCGAGTGCACCACCTGGCCAGCCCTAGTTAACTATTTTGAGGGAGTCAAAAGTTATATTCTGGTTTTTGACTGCACCGAGGGTTAGCACCCCTAACCTCTGTGTTCAAGGGTCAACTTTGTATGGCTATAGCTATGGATATAGGTAGATACCTATATTTATATCTATCTGTATGTAAACTGATTGCTTTAATTTCTCTGGTTACTTATTTCTGTGTTTGTTTTTGGTGTGTAGAACAGGGGATGAGGGTGCTTAAGAAATACCATTGATTCATTGGAAGAAAATAAATTTGAAGCTATTAAAAATTTTCTTTAATAGATATTTTAATGAACGTATTTTGGAATCTTCCACATTTATTCTTTCACTGGATGTTTCTTGCTTCACAGATATTTCTTTTGAAACTAGTCAAAAAAATTAATATTTAAATAGGGAACTTTTGAGTTAAACAAAAAAGGATGACTTTTAAGTATGGTAAGCTGTTCATTTTTTATTGAAAGGGCCATGTTCCTCAAATATAAAACCCGGTGTCACTTCAGCATTTAATTTTGAATAATATTTTCCATATATGAAGGTCAATTCAAAAATAACTTCATAGTAAAGCCCACAGTAATGTGGCATATAAGGCCTTGCAAATGTTTTGTATTTAATATTTCATCTCAATGTTCATATTTTAAAAACAGAGTTTGTCCGTATTCCCTGCCTGTTCACATTCTACTGTGTCATATAGGACTGCCATTAATCAATTTACAGAAAAACTGGCCATGTTCATCGTGAGGGTGCTGTAGAATACCTCCTGATCATAACTGAGAGCAACAAGAGCTAAAAGGCAATGCCCCTTAATTCCTACAGCACACCATTTTTCTTCATATGTTAAGACGTGCAATTTTTTTCCAGTTTCCAAATGACATCTTTTTGTGGGGAAGAGGAATATAAATATTAAACCAAAAAAAGAAGGTATTTTAAGAATATTGGGAAATTTTATTTAAAATTTATTTTAACGTAAGGAACAAAAACACAAATCAGGCTAATGATACTCTACAAAGTTACAAAACATGACATAATCACAGTGATTGCTTCATCATGTTATCATTGATGAAAATCTCTGATATCTTTATATTCATGAGCTTTAATTATATCAAGTTCTCTCTGGAATGAAATGGAGCTGACAAAAATAATACACACAGTTATCTTAAGTTTCACTAAAAATGTTCAAAAATACAAAGTTTTCCTGTCTTTCAAATGGTCTTAAGATACTTTAAAATAATGTTGCTTAGAATTACCGCTCTAGGCTTCTGCTATTGTTCCTTAAGACATCTCTTTAACAACCAAACTCACTGTAGATTCTTTTTACTCAAATATTCCGAATTCTCTGAGAATGTTGCTTAATTATAATATATAATAACATATTTTAACCCCATGATCAATTACTTCAACAACAAACCAGATTAGAAAAAAAACAATGCTCATTGGATTCTCAGTATATTATTATGAATTTGCTGTGTTATGGGAAGAAATAACATTAGTATAGTATCTTTAGGGAAATGATATTTTATAGACATTTAAAAACATGCTGTATCATGCCAAAATGTATTTTAAACTTTCTTAAATGGTTTTGTCTTTAAAAAAAAAACATAGATTTTTATTCTGTGGCATATTGATGTCAAGTAGAAAAACAAGAAAGCTAAGTGATGCATGTCTTTACCAGAGCAATGCATATAATCTACTAAATTTCAGAATACAAAGGATTTGTAATAAACATGAGATATTCCATTACTTTTATTTGAAGAAAGTTTGGTTAAAAATTTAGTAATATTATTATTAAAATTATCAATATATCTATTTAAAGAGATTGAATCATCTAGACTCTAGAAAAAATATTTTTGAGAGCACAGGTGATGTTCGTTTACTATGTTACTCTGTGGTGCAATTGTCACCAACTTCATATAAGTTACTGAAAGTTCGCAATTATTTTTTTTGAAGAGAAGCATATTTCATTTATAAATTTCTTCCTTCTCACCAACCATAAAACTCACCATTCTAGGATTCCATTTGCTGATTGGATTCCAAGGCAAAATGTTGGAATGTTCTTTTCAAGGTATCTAAAATCATCCCAAAAGTCTGTAACAATGTCATCATCTATAAAATAACAATGACTTGGCAGATTATGGCAAGTGCTCTAGAGGTACAAGTAAGTGCAAAGGAGGCACAGAAGAGGAAACATGGATTAAGAATACTCAGTGAGCATGTAAAGACTCGATAATGGGGCCGGCCCGGTGGCGCACCGCTATAGTGCGCCGCTTGGGAGTGTGGCGGTGCTCCCGCCAAGGGTTCGGATCCCACATACAGACCAGCCGCTCACTGGCTGAGCAAGGTGCAGGCGCAACACCGAGGGTTGCGATCCCGTTGCCAGTCCCGGTCCAGTACGGGCGTGACACTGAGGGTTGCGATCCGTTGCCGGTCATGAAAAAAGACAAAAAGGGAAAAAAAAAAAGACTCGATAATGGCAGATGATAAATTAACTTGGAAGAGAATGAAAAGAAATGCCAGTTACTCAGAGAAATTGTTTTTATTTTCATAGATGGGAAATCTGAGGCACTGTTGTATATGTCCATATCAATAAGTGATTGCAAGTACTGCCTTCTGGCAATGATATAATGCAATAAATAACTTTATTTTTTTCATGATATCACTGCATCTTCATGGAATATTTCTGTAATAATTTTATTAATGGTATAGCAGAAAAGCTTTTTCAATAAGTAATGTAACAGTTATCAGGGTATGCAATTGAGTAAATAAAATTGTAGAAAACCTGGAATTCAGTAAGTGATGATCTACAGTATAAACAGAATTATGTGCATATTAGCAGAAATTTTTTAATAAAGAAAATACCTGTATTTATTAGTCCCCACTTATCAGAAATATAACATCTAAGTTCTAACATCAGATTTATGTACTTTTTTGGTGTGTTTAGCAGTCAGTGATAAATACCACCTTATACATATATAATGTTGATTTTGTATAATTCCTTTGGTTTATCTTGTAGTTCTGCCAAAACACCTTGTTATTTTCTCAGACTCATACTTCCTTGCAGGCTCTAAGCCACAGCTGCGTGACATCTCTAAGGCACTGTTTTGTGCCTTATTTGTATTCTTCGACATTGTGCCACAGCAGCCTTACAAGCCGAGCAAATGATGGTGGTGGTGGGGCCCACTGGGAATCTAAGAGGCTCAGAGGAAAAAGCCAGCCAAGAAGAAACATAAAATGATATATTTACCAAGTCTCTTTCAAATGGCAAGATTTTGATCCTATAATTCTTATTATACCTGCATGAAGCCTCCTGAGTATTGGCAGAAGTTGACTTCCTTACAAGGTAGAAACTCTCTATTGAGCAGAAACTCTGGCAAGCACTAATTAAAATGTAACTAAAGTTTTTCCTTCCCTCTCCTTTGGAGATTTGATTTTTTAAAAAAAAGGATTTTTATAGTCAAAGAATAATGGTTTAATGATATAAATGGGGGAAACAACTTAATTAGCAGTTATTTAAAAAGATAGTCAAATTACCTCTAATGTGTAGTATTTGCAAGCGAAGGAAACATTTTGAAGGTTTTCGTTGGCATGAAAAGCGTTGGAGATCTCAATTCTAAAAAATGATCTCAGGTTCATTTTGCTTCTTGCTTTCATCGTTTTTCAATGTGAAGTTAAATCTTCCAAAGCTGCTAATTCTCATTCAAAGTGCGGAGGAGTTCCAGAGAATTTAAATCACATCTGTAAGTGTGTGTAATAGCATCCATGGTTATTTCACAGTAATTTAGAAGGCCACTTTCAGGATGACTGACTTATTCTAAGTATTATCATAGAAAACCTATTTAAAAAAAAAAGAAAGGACTGCTCTTTGCATTTTAAACTTGAGAGGCACTGTTCGAATTTTAACACTTTTCAGAGAAAGAGCACTGTTATAGTTAGGCATTGAAAGAGACAAAAAGAGAAAATGTAAACAAAGTACAATGAAAAATGCAGTAAAAATCATTCCACATTGTCTTTTTTGCTAGAATATTTGCTAAATTCCCTGCTGTTAACCAGCTGACAGCATCTAAGTCATTTAAAAAGGCAGGAAATTTCAATATGTAAAATGTATTATAGAAGATACATTGCTTTGGAACAAGGAATTTTCTTGCAGGCAAAATATGTGTCTAGGCAATTTTATGGTAGAATATTTTACTACATTGTAAAATCTCTAAATGTACACCCCTTTCTATAAAAATATAAAATATAGAAAGAAAAAAGAGAAAGAAGATGGGTTGGCTGGGGGAACAAAGAAAAATACTAGGGAAGATGGGAAGGAAAGAAAATGGAAAAAAGGAAGTGAAAGAAAGTGAAAGAAAAAAGGAAAGGATAAATGTAAGGAGTATCTGTTAAGTTGAATGGACAGAACTGTTGGGTTTAAATCATAAAAAAAATGCCTTTTAAGACTAAAAATGCTTTTTAAGACCACTGTAATGCAGTGGTCATGTGGTATTGGAAGTTGATTTCCCTGGGAAGGAGACTCTGAGACAGAATAGGCATGTAGGATTCCTATCAAGGCATGCTTTTGAGATGAAAACCTGTGGAAATGAGAAAATGAGAATAGCACATAGCCAGACCTTTCTGCATCAATCAGTAATTTGATTTGGGCCATCCCAGGAACGTGCATGATCTACCATAGAATGGATCTCTGAGACTAAGGCAATTGCTGAAGGGGTTGAGAGCTGAAAGCTGTCTGTTGACAGCACTCCAAGGAGGTAGGACAAAAAGTCTGCCTTAGAAAGGAGATATGGGCAGTGAGTACGTCATAATGTCCATCAGAGTCCATCCCTTGTGACACTCTATCTACTTTTTAGCATAAATTCTTGGAGCACGTCCTTCAGAATTTCTGAGGGGCTTTCTTCCTGGGAACAGATCAGAAGAGCAAGTTTAGGGGAATGAACTATAGCCCCCAATGCTGAATTTTGTCTTGGGACCACAGCTAATTATTTTCTTCCTACTGACTATTTATTCTAGATTTTCTTCACATTTATACAGCAGCCAGTCAGCACCTCAGCTGGTCTTGGTTATTACCTGGTGGCATGACAGAGACCCTCCTCCTGGAAGGAGCTGCTTGCCAGGTCACTGTGCTCTTCTCAGCGTGAGGTTGCTGTACTTGTACATTTTGTTATTAGAGTACTGAGAGGTACTCAAATGGGTCATCCAGATGCTAAGCGTATTCCCCTCTGCCCTATGTGTTACACCATATCCAGATGGTCATAGTCAATTTTCCCTGCCTGAGTGGAGGTTTTTCTTTTTTTTTATCAACTGGTCTCTTGGAAAAAGAAGTCCAGAGATTCTATGAAATCTAGAGAGTTTGGGCTTATAATCAATTGGGATACTTGCTGTGTTCCTGGTGAAATTGTTTCCTCTTTGGAAAGCATGACATTTCTGCCAAAATAGTGACTATTATTTTGAGTGGTGATCCCAAAACAAACTATTTTCTACACAAGTGCACTCTAAACTTGTCTATATTTAATTTAATTTCTTGTCATTAAATATAAATCCTAAGAACCTATTTATATATCATTATGTTTCATTACTAAAACTTTAATTTAGTTATCAAAATATGGCCAAATCAGTGTATGTCAAATGAGATTCTGAGGATGCTTGTTTTATAAAATGTATTTCAAAACATTTGAAATATCAGTAATAATTTTTAAACATACATATTATATTATATGTCAATATTTTAAAATATAAATGTGCTTTGAATAATCTAGATGGTTAGTATAAACACGTTCCACAAAATTTTAGTTCTTATATTTACCAATTATGTCATGATATGTAGGTATGAAAATGAGTATTTATTAACCCTATTTTAATCAACCATATTAAAAAAATAAGGGAGCTAAAAATATAATGAATGCATTAATGCCAAGTAAAGCTTTAATGCTATAGTGGTATGCTGTAAAGCAAAAATGTGGAAGTAGAAGTCAATAATATTTTCATGTCACAGAAAATAAAAACCCTTAAGTGATTGCAAGCTTAGAAAAATATTTACATACGTACATGTTTATAACAACCTCATCATTAGAAATATTCCAACTACTATTAAGGAGTAATTAACCATTCCTCCTACAACATCAAGGGCATCATGCTCTAGGAAAAATTATTCTCCAAAAGTGTGGTCATTCCATCATTGACATACGGGTACTCCATCAAGTCAGTTAGAATTACTATATGAAGTGTTCATTATTCAAGCTGTCAAATTTGATCTAAACATTATCTTCAAGACATAAAAACTTTCTCTTACAAAGGAAGTAAATTGCAATGGCTGAATGTGTATATTTTTACTTTGACTCTCATTTAATATAATCCCTTTTCTTACCTGAAATTGTCTGCCTATACTGTCATTACCATATATCTTTTTCCTATATTCAGCCACCTGACGTTAGGTACAATTTTTCCTGCATTGCCTGCCATCATTGATAGATGTTTCTTATCATTCTCTCAAGTCCTAGAGGGTGGACTGGCTAATTCCATCAATGGGATATAGATGCCTGAAGCAATGTTTCAAAATATAAGCTTCAAACCAGGTTTTAAGCAGCAAAAGATCAAAATGATTCTACCATCATTTGAATTTATTCAAAGGCTAGATATTATCCCTTTTTATCTCTGAGAATATAAATTATATAGAAGAATAGGCAAAAAGTGGAGTGTCTAAGTTAAATTTTCAAGCTAATTTTAGTCTCAGCAACTTTTTCATATAGAAATCCTATACACACAATAAGCATTCACAGATAATGTCTTTCTCTGACCTTTTTGTGTTTAGCTTTATTCCAAAATCTCTAGCCATTCTAAATCAACTGATTTATTTTTTCAAAAATAACAAATCATAAAGTACATTATTATTTTAAGAATTCATATATCTAGTTTTTGTTTGAATTCAGATAATAGATTAGAAAGAATACTTAACCTTCCTAAACATTTTTAAAGCATTCCCTAATACCCTCAGACTTGCACAGTTTCTTTCCAATTGTGTATGTCTCAATGGGTAGAAATTTTGCTATTGTTTCAAAAAACAAATCACTTTTTACCAGGCTTTACATTTATTTATATTACTGATGAAAATAAAAATCAAAACCAATTTTGATTTTTATTAAATAGGAAATGTGGAACTAGGGGTAATTCTTAGAATTCCTTGTTATTAGAAGTCTATTATTTCCCTTTAAAATATTTAACTACATGCTATAAAAACTTATTTAAAATCATCATAAAAGATGATAGAAAGGAATATTTTGTGTGCTTACTATTTAGCAATCATCATGCTTGAAGAATGTTCTATCTTCACTTTACAAATAAATATTGCTTAAAATAAATAAGCTTTTATTTGCATAAATTATTTGCTATTCAAAAATAAATCAATCAATAAATAAGCTCTTAAAAAAGTTATTTGATTATTAATGAATATACAAGTTAGTGATTCAGCTGGAGTCTTTCTTCTCTCCCACAAAAACTGTAATTTGCATTCTTGTATGTATGTATTATCATTTTATTGATACATCAAATAATAGTTATAACAGCTGAAAAGACAACTGCTGTAATGGCTTGATCAGGTATTCAGAATACTATAGTAGTCATTACTGTACTAATCATAACTCCAGAGTAGCTTTCTCCTTTTGAGGTGTACTCACTAACTAACTTTCCTTCCTTGTAAACACTTAGGCTTTAAGTGTTTACATGAAAGACCTTTAGGTTTCCAATCAGCTTTGTCATTCTCCTATTTATTAATTATTGGAAATAGAATCCCTTATTTCCAAAAAGAAATACAAAAGGTATTTCTCTTGCAGTTGAGATGGTAAGAGAGCTGCAGGAGGAAAAATTAAAAGATTCAACTGTTTATAAAGTCAAGTTCTACTAATGGGCCACTTCTTATTTCTATCTCTCTTCTCTCTTCCCCTTTACAAGAGACCAAAAATCTTTTAAATTGGGGTCAGCAATATAAAGAGATTTGCAAGATACGAATTCATTCTGTCATGCAGAATTTATCAACAATAAATGTGAATTGCTTGCGTTCTTGCCTTATAAAATGAGATATAGTACTTCTTTTAAAATTCACTATGGCAAAGTCATTCTTCCATCAGTTAATCAATGGAAGGACTGTTTTGTTACCTCCTCCCCATCGTATACTATAATGTATATATAATGCAGTCCTAATGATGCCTGATGAAAGTTTATAAAGACTGGAAATACTCTTGTTTCTTCTCATTCCAAGGACAGAAGGATAGGGCAGCCTATTTATATCTATTTGCATATGAAAATGTAAACTGGTCATGAGAACATTTATTAGTCATTTATTTTCACAATATGACTTTTGTGATTGGTGTTATTTGTTTTGTTTTGGTTTTTTGCTGAACTTATAAATTTTATATTATTTACCAATTCTATATTAGAAAAAGGAAACTGTGATTGCAGTTTAAATATTTTTTACTTAATTTTTATGAGTTAACATTTCTGTTAATGCCTTGTAATAAATAGTATTACAATTTGTATTATGCTCTCTAAATTCTACTACTCTGTAAAATGTAACTTTTTAAATTATCTATTCTGCTTTAATTTATACACTAGATACAAAGCCTATCTTTTACGTCATCCTTTGAAATTAACTTTTCAACAAATATTTACTGAACACACACTCTGTGCCTGGTGATGTTCTAGGGACAGAAAAGCAACAATGCATAGAATACTAATTTCTCCCTTAATGGTTTTTACATATACTAGAAAGTGGCAACATAATTCCATTGTTTTAATATAGCACAAAATTCAGAGTTGCCAGGTGATGGAATCTCTCTTTTGACATTTTTCTTTAAACACATAACAAATTCTGGGTATTAGATGCTACGATTGCAGTATTAACAATCATTTTATGCTTTTGGATTTTACTAGTTTAACATGTCATAGTATAACATAGAAGAATGGGAAAGGACATTGGGAAGGAATAATATTTAGCCTACTATACATTTCTGTACTACATGTGTATATTTTATACTAATTTTGATTGCATTTCCCATTTGATTATGGAATGATTAGCCCTATAGTAGTAATTAGGCCTATTACATATTTAAGAAAACTGAGGCTTGGAAACTTAAAGTCACTTTCCCAAGATCACACAGCTAATAAGAAAAGAGGCAGAATGTGGCTCTCAGATAGGTTCTTTCTGTATACAATGTGTCTGTCTTTCCCACAATACCTTTCTGCCTACTCCCACAGGGACAAGGAACTGAGGAGAGGCAGGAATACAGACACTTTGGAAAAGAGATATTAGAAATATTCTATTTAATCCAATTTATCAGGATATTGTGAACAGAGACATAAAAAGAAACAAAAAATATTAATGCCTCAATCCAGATTCTAGGGCTAATAAGACAATGCACCTGAGTAAACTTGCTAAATAATCAAACCTGTTGAGTGAAAAGGGTTTTCTATCACATTTGTTTAAAAATCCATTATATGTTTTGTTGGGCCTTTAAAAAACTAACATCACCTTAAAGTGACATTACAAGTGGATTAACGTGGCAGCCTAAGACTGCGGCGGTGCGGGAGAAAGCAGGGTGGGAGTGTCTGTGGGAACCTTGCCTTAGCCCTTATTGGCCACACTTGTGAACACTGCGTAATTGCAATAGCTAGGTATTGAGACAGGATGCATGACCTTAACCCTTAAGCTGATTGGAGGATGTAAAAAACCTGCCTTTGCCATTTACCTTTAAAAGCCAATGCTTGTGTATTAATAAATGGAACTGCTTGACAGAACCCCCACCACGTCTGAGTGTCCTTTAACTGGGCTGGTTTGGGGCCGGCGGTGTGCTCACCTCTCTTCACGGCTCTCTTCCCCTGTCTCCTTCAAAAGGGGACCGGAGGGAAAGAGGAATCCCGGGCCGTTCGCTCGCCCACTGAAAGGAATGACGAGGCTAGGGCTGTACGGGTCGGCTGCTGGCGGTGGACCCGACAATGTTTCCATGCTAAAGTGTAAAGATGGGCTATAATGGACCTAATTTAACATTTTGAAGTTATTTTTTTTTTTTACTGTGGTAACATTTAATATGAAAGCTACCCTCTTAATACATTTTTAAGTTCATAAAACAGTATTGTTAATTGTAGGCACAATGTTGTACAATAGGTGTCTGAACTTACTCATCTTGCATAAATGAAACTTTGTACTTTTGACCAACATTCCCCATTTCTGCTTCCCCTAACCCCTGATAAACATTTATTTACACTCTTTCTATAAGTTTGACTATTTTAGACACATCAGTCATATAAGAGGACTCATACAGTATTTGTCCTTCTGTTCTGGCTTATTTTACTTAGCATGTTCTCCAAACACATCCATGAAAATGGCAAGATTTCCTTCTTTTTTAAGGCCGAATAGTACTTAATTGTGTGAAGGAGTGTTCTTCATAAAGTTCATGGAAAGATTTGTGTTATTGTTCAATTCTATTTTTTCCATGACCTTTTTGAAGTACCTTGTATATACCACATTATCTTTATCCATCCATCAATGGACACTTAGGTTGTTATTGTGAAAAATACCACTATAAACATGGGAGTGCAGATATCTCTTGAGATCCTGGGGTTTATACCCACAGTGGGATTGCTGAATCAGATAGTAGTTCTAGTTTTAATTTTTTGAGGAAACTCTATGATGTTTTCTAGAGTGGCTGCTCCATTTTGCATTCTCACTAACTGTGTACAAGGGTTCCAATTTCTCCATGTCCCCACCGGCACTCTTTTTCTTTTGTTATTTTGATAATAGCCATCCTAACAGGTGTGATGTAACATCCATTGTGGTTTTGATTTGCATTTCCCTGAGGATTAGTGATGTTGAGAACCTCATCATATATATGTTGGCCATTTGTATGTATGCTTTGGAGAAATATGTATTTGAAACCTCTGCCAAGTTTTAAATTGGGTTGTTTGGTTTTCTGCTATTGTGTTTTTGTAGTTCCTTATATTTTTTGGATGTTAAGTCTTTATCAAATATATTGCTTGTAAATATTTTCTCCCAATTCATATGCTGACTTTTCCTTTTCGTGATTGTTTCCTTTGCTGTGCAGAAGCTTTTTAGTTTGATATAGTCCTACTTGTTTATTTTTGCTTTTGTTGCTTGAACGAGCTATTGGTATCATAGCCAAGAAATCATCACTAAGGTCAATGTCAGGAAGATTTCACCTTATGTTTTCATCTAGGAGTTTTACAGTTTCAGGGCTTATGTTTAAGTTTTTAATTCATTTTTAGTTAATTTTTGTGTATGGTGAAAGAACAGGTCCATTTGTATTTGGGAATCCAGTTTTCCCATCACCATTTTTTGAAGACAGTATTCTTCCCATTGAGTGTTTTTGGCATCCTTGTTGAACATCAATTGACTGTTGGTGTTTAGATTGATTTTTAGGCTTTCCATTCTGTTCCATTGGCCTTTATACGAGTTTGTATGACACTACCATACTGTTTTAATTCCTGCACTTTGTAATATATTTTGAAATCAGAAATGTGATCCCCAAAACTTTTTTTTTCTTTCTCAAGTTTGCTTTACCTACTTGGCTTCTTTTGTGGCTCCATATAAATTTTAGGATTATCTTTTCTATTTCTATAAAAAATGCCGTTGGGATATTGATAGGGATTACACCAAATCTGTAGGTCACTTTGAGCAATATGAACATCTTAATAATACTAAATCTCTCAATTCATGAACATGAGATATCTTTTTATTTATTTGTGTTTTCTTTAATTTCTTGTAGCAATCAGTGTTTTATAGGTTTCAATGTACAAGTCTTTCACCTTTTTGGATAAATTTCTTCCTCAGTATTTTACTCTTTTTGATGCTTTCATTAATGCTATGATTTTCCTAATTTCCTTTTCAGGTAGTTCTTTGTTAGTGTGTAAAAACATAGCTGATATTTTTATGTTGATTTTCTATCCTGAAACTTTACTGAATTCATTAATTATTTCTAATATTTTTTTTTTCTTTTTGTTGTGTCTTTAGGGTTTTCTGCATATAAGTTCATGTTATTGCAAACAGGGACAGTTCTACTTCTTTCTGATTTGTCTTTTTTTTTTTTTTTTGACTAATTGATCTTGTTAGGACTTCAAGTGTTGGGTGACTCCGGCAGCCGCACAGGACCCCAACAGGTTTTTCCTTTCCCTAGAGGGTTGGGGCCAAAGGGATTGCCCTTTTCTCCCCCCCAGGATGTGGGGCAAAAAGAGATTCCAAGAGATGGGTGAGCACGCTGCTGCTCTACCAGATAGGGAACAAACACACACATGCAGTGGGGGTTCTGTCAGGCAGTTCCGTTTATTGTAACACTAAAGATCATATTTATATGCTTAGCAGGCGGGGATTTCCAAGCTTTGGCCAATCCTTGAAAAGGTCAAATGTGCACGTGCCTTGCCTCTCTATGCTTAGCCCTCCCCCTTAACTTCCCTTGAGTGCCACCTTTTATCCGTTTAGGCCATCTGTTGTTTTTGCTTGGAAAAAGGATGTGGTCCCATAGTCCCCCCTTTTCGTTTTAATAGAAGCCTTTTGTGGTTGTGTCTGTCTTAGGTCGTTCCCCCCCCCCTCGTTAGGGGATCTTACCCATCATTGACTATTCAACCAAACCGAGGCTGAAAGAACCTGTATTTGTCTTGTGTGGTTGTGCCTGTCTTAGTTTGTCCCTCCCGTGGGGGATCTTACCTGTCATTGACTATCCAACCAAGCTGAGGCCAAACAGGAGATTATGCCTTGGTGTTAATTTTTTTGAAGGGCCAAATTGACCCAAGGGTCTTGGGGGTGTTGTTCATTAGCTACCTTTTCCACCACCTGGGTGAGCATGGTAAGGGATCCTAGGTTGTGCCTTATAAGGGTGTTAGCCGACCCCACATGCCTGGAGGGCCTAGTAAGGCAGGTATTAGAGTGGTGAGCCAAGGGGAAGTTCTAAACCAGCCTTCGAACCAGCCGGAATTGCCCTCTCTTTCCCTCCTACGTTTTTCTAATCCTTCTTTTAATTTAGCTAAAGAATCTTTAACAACGCCGGAATGGTCTGCGTAAAAACAACATTCTCCTTTGAGGTCTGCACATAACGTTTCTTGTTGCAGAAACAGCAAGTTCAAGCCCCTTCTGTTCATGTTTGGTTAGCTGGAGTGTGTGGAGAAGAGGGTGGACTTGCTTCACCAATCATGGAGAAGACCCCTAGCAGAAGATAAGCTTGCTTCATTGTGGACTTTCCTGGAAAACGTAAGAACGGTTTTCCTCAGGGTCGTTATCGCCCTGGACAGTGGGTGAGAACTTGAGATTTCTGGCTGGCACCCAAATAGGGTTGGGCTCGTTGAAAGGAAAAATACATCCAAATCCTCTGCCCATAGTTAAGGGCTGGTCGGGGCCTTTCCATTGTACTGAAAGGGGATCTTTCCATCGCACCTGAACGGCAGGACGTGGGGATTGGGTTGACCAGTGTTTTTGGAAAGCAGTTATTGGCTCATGTTTTGGAAAATTTAAAATATTTAAGGTAAATAATGCCATTCCTAACTGTTGGTGGGGGCTAATAATTCCCCCTTTTTGTTTTAAAAGTTGGTTCTTTAGATTCTGATGGTGACATTCTATTATGGCTTGTCCCTGAGGATTGTAAGGGATGTCAGTGGAGTGGCGTATGTTCCAAGTGGATAAAAAATCTTGGAAGTCTTTGCTAACAAAGCAAGGGCCATTATCTGTTTTAAGTTGACTGGGGAGGCCGAGTGTGGCAAAACATTGTAATAAATGACTTTGTGCATGTTTAGCCTTTTCCCCACTGTGGGCTGTAGCCCAACAGGCATGAGAATGAGTGTCAATAGACATGAAAATATATTTTAATTTTCCAAATGCTGGAAAATGAGTGACATCAGTTTGTCATAAAACATTAGATTTGAGCCCCCTAGGGTTTACACCAGGGGGTTGTAAAGGTGGTACCTGTAAATACGGGATGCAAGATTTACAGGTATGAACAATTCTTTTTAACTGTGAAACTGGGATTTGTGGGAATCGGGCTTGAAACCCTCTCCAGTTAATATGAGTTAAGGCATGAAAATCAGATGCACATTGTGTGGTGTAAGCATTGGTGTCTGTGGTAAATATTTTGTCTGCCAGGGCATTTCCTGAAGAAAGGAAGCTGGGCAGCCCTTGGTGCCCCATTAAATGGTGCATGTAAATAGGTTGGTTTCTTTGTTGTAAATAGGACTGGACTTGTATCATTAGTGGTGTGATAGTGTTGTTGTCCAGTCGGATAGAATGGAGCAACCCAGGCAATAAATTTACAACATATAAGCTATCAGAGAACAAATTCATGGGGTCTGGAACTTCTTTTAAAGAGACTTTTCTTTTAATAACTCAAATAAAGGAGTTAATTCCCCTGTGGGGATGGGGATCAAAGATCGAAGCCAATTAATTTCTCTTAAAAGACCCTGTAATTCAGGAAGTGAGTACTCATCCTGAATAGAAAGCTGAGGTTTTAAAGGGCTGGCACCTTCCAGGGTTTGTTATGACCCCAGGAATTTAAAAGGTGGTACAACTTGAATTTTTTCAGATGAAATGTGAAGGTTTCCCCTACTCAAAAGACCTTGTAAAATTTTGTAAATGTTGGCCAACTGATTGGGTGTAGGGACCCCCAAAACAATATCATCTATATATATAATGTAACTTCTAAAAGCTGCCTAATAGGCAGCAACAATTGAAATATGTAATTTTGGCAAAAAGAAGGACTATTGGCCATTCCTTGGGGCAATAGCACCTATTCATACCGTTTGTCGGGCCCTTGGAAGTTGGCAGATGGTACCGAAAAGGCGAATCTTTCGCAATCAAGTGGATGGAGAGGGTTGGAAAAAAAGCAGACCTTGAGATCAATGATTGTGAGATGCAAGTGGCTGGGGATGGCAGGGGCCCAAGGTAGGCCCCGCAAAGGAGTCCCCATAATAATCATCCTTTTGTTTATCTCTCTAAGATCTTGGAGCATTCTCCATTTTTCTGAAGCATTTTTTATTACAAAAATGGGCATGTTCCAAGGGCTGACAGAGGGTCAAATGTGTCCCAACCTAAGTTGTTCTTGGATAATATCTCTTAAAGCCTGTAGTTTGTGAGAAGGGAGTGGCCACTGCTCCACCCATATTGGAGGTCCATCTCTCCATTTAATCTGGGGGACCAGCGGAGCAGTGGCCTCTAGAACTGGGGATGAACCCTGATTCTGGGGAAGGGTTGTTGAGCTCGCATTTTGTAATTAGGGTGACAGCGGGTGTTGAACTGTTGTTGGTATTCTTCCTTATCTAAAAGCTCATCATAAAAGCCCTTATTATTGGTGGTGATGTAAGCATTTGCCTGGCCAAGGATGTCTTGTCCTAAAAGATTAGCATTAAGTCCAGAAGCAATGAGGGTCTTCACCTCCCCAGTGGTGCCATCTGCCTCTCTCCATTTTAACCATCCTATTGTTTCAAAAGATGGTGTTTCACCTCCTACCATGAGGATTTGAGGCCCAGGGACAACATCCCAGCTAGGAGGCACTTCCTCTTGGTGGAGGACAGTTCAATCTGCCTCTGTATCAATTAAGCATCAGAACCTTTTACCCTCGATGGTGATGTCCATTTTTGGCCTTACTCCGGGGACTATAGGGGCTGTCCAGTTAGCCCTGGGCCCTTTTGGCTGGTTACTTTTATGACCCCCTTGGGGGTGACAGGGCTAGGGGTTGCCCCTGGCTTAGTTTAAAGGATTGCCATCTTTGTCAAATTTGGACTTACAGTCCTTTTTCCAATGTAATCCTTTTTTACATTGGGGGCAAGGTGTGGTAGGGGTTTTTTTGCATTTAGCCTTGGGACTTTGGCTTCTAAAATGACCTTGTCTTCCGCAACCAGAACATTGTCCCTTGAAGGGTTGGGAAGTATTGTTTCCCGAGGGGATCAGGGCGGAAAATGCTTTGAAGGCTTCAGTTAATTTTTGTGTCTGAGCCTGCAAGGCTGTGGATAAAGTCCTGGCTTGAAAATGTTGACTCCCTACCTCCTTGGAAACGATAACCCACTTCTCCATGGATTGGTCCCTTAAGCCCGGCAAGCCAACTTATGATCAGTGGTCATTCCATCCCATACAAGCATCTTAACAAACTGATCTCTGAGTGGGCCAGGGGAAATTTTCTTTGTATATTTTGCTAAGTAAAAGGAAAGATACAACCTTGAGGCCGTTGGTACTCACCCTGATAGCAGATTTCTCTTGAACCTTGTCCTTCTTTCTGAAGCTCTGCACTGTAGGTCAGAGCCTCTTTGTCATCCGTCTTTCAAGATTGTGTGGCATTTTTGGCCGTCCCCATGGAAAGGAAAAGGTGAAAGTGGTATGAGGCGCTGTCCTCACATGGGGCACCAGCTGTTGGGTGTCTCTGGCGGCTGCATGGGACCCCAACAGGTTTTTCCTTTCCCTAGAGGGTTGGGGCCAAAGGGATTGCCCTTTTCTCCTCCTCAAGGTATGCGGTGAAAAGAGATTCCAAGAGATGGGTGAGCGCTGCTCTCCCAGATAGGGAACAAACACACACACATGCAGCGGGGGTTCTGTGAGGCAGTTCCGTTTATTGTAACACTAAAGATCATATTTATATGCTTAGCAGGCGGGAATTTCCAAGATTAGGCCAATCCTTGAAAAGGTCAAATGTGCACGTGCCTTGCCTCTCTATGCTTAGCCCTCCCCCTTAACTTCCCTTGGGTGCCACCTTTTATCCGTTTAGGCCATCTGTTGTTTTTTGCTTAGAAAATGGCATGGTCCCATTGGGCATTATGAACATCTTAATAAAACTAAATCTCCCAATCAATGAACATGAGATACCTTTTCATTTATTTGTGTTTTCTTTAATTTCTTTTATCAGTGTTTTATAGGTTTCAATGTACAAGTCTTTCACCTTTTTGGTTAAATTTATTCCTCATTATTTTACTCTTTTTGATGCTTTCATTAATGCTATGATTTTCCTAATTTCCTTTTCAGGTAGTTCTTTGTTAGTGCGTAAAAACATAGCTGATATTTTTATGTTGATTTTGTATCCTGAAATTTTACTGAATTCATTAATTGTTTATAATATTTTTCTGCATATAAGATCATGTTATTGCAAACAGGGACAGTTCTACTTCTTTCTGATTTGTCTTTTTTTTTTTTTTTTGACTAATTGATCTTGTTAGGACTTCAAGTGTTGGGTGACTCCGGCAGCCGCACAGGACCCCAACAGGTTTTTCCTTTCCCTAGAGGGTTGGGGCCAAAGGGATTGCCCTTTTCTCCTCCTCAAGGTATGCGGTGAAAAGAGATTCCAAGAGATGGGTGAGTGCTGCTCTCCCAGATAGGGAACAAACACACACACATGCAGCGGGGGTTCTGTGAGGCAGTTCCGTTTATTGTAACACTAAAGATCATATTTATATGCTTAGCAGGCGGGAATTTCCAAGATTAGGCCAATCCTTGAAAAGGTCAAATGTGCACGTGCCTTGCCTCTCTATGCTTAGCCCTCCCCCTTAACTTCCCTTGGGTGCCACCTTTTATCCGTTTAGGCCATCTGTTGTTTTTTGCTTAGAAAATGGCATGGTCCCATTGGGCATTATGAACATCTTAATAAAACTAAATCTCCCAATCAATGAACATGAGATACCTTTTCATTTATTTGTGTTTTCTTTAATTTCTTTTATCAGTGTTTTATAGGTTTCAATGTACAAGTCTTTCACCTTTTTGGTTAAATTTATTCCTCATTATTTTACTCTTTTTGATGCTTTCATTAATGCTATGATTTTCCTAATTTCCTTTTCAGGTAGTTCTTTGTTAGTGCGTAAAAACATAGCTGATATTTTTATGTTGATTTTGTATCCTGAAATTTTACTGAATTCATTAATTGTTTATAATATTTTTCTGCATATAAGATCATGTTATTGCAAACAGGGACAGTTCTACTTCTTTCTGATTTGTTTTTTTTTTTTTTTTTTTTTTTTTTTTGCCTAATTGATCTTGTTAGGACTTCGAGCGCTATGTTAATAGAAGTGATGAGAGTTGGCATTCTTGCCCTATTCTTGATCATAGAAGAAAAGTTTTTAACTTTACCCCATTAAGTATATTGTTTGCTATGAGATTTTCATATATAGCCTTTATTATGGGGCACTTTCATCTATGCTGAGTTTGATGAATGTTTTTTTATGAAACAGTATGGAATTTCATCAAATGCTTCTTCTGCATCTATTGAGATGATCATGTGATTTTTATCTTCCATTCTGTTAATGTGGTCTATCATATTAATTGATTTTTGTATCATCTTTGTACATTTGTATCCTTGTATCCCAAGGACAAATCTCGTTTAATCATCCTTGCATCCCAAGAATAAATCCCACTTGATCACAGTGTAGGATCCTTATAGTGTATTGTTGAATTTGGTTTACTATTACTTTGATGAGGATATTTACAACTATGTTTATCAGGGATGTTGACCTATAGTTTTCTTTTCTTGTAGTTTCTTTGTCTTGATTTGGTATTAGGGTAACAGTGGCCTATAAAATGAGTTTAGAAGTGTTCCCTCTTTTTCATTTTTTGGAAGAGTTTGAGAAGGATTAGTGATAGTTCTTTAAATGTTTGGTAAGATTCTCCAGAGAAGCTTTCTGATTCTGGGATTCTCTTATTTGGGAAAT
The DNA here is from genome assembly GCF_000696425.1 of Galeopterus variegatus. Lineage (NCBI taxonomy): Eukaryota > Metazoa > Chordata > Mammalia > Dermoptera > Cynocephalidae > Galeopterus > Galeopterus variegatus. The sequence continues at coordinate 28,767 of NW_007738763.1, forward strand.
TTTTGATTATTGATTCAATCTTCTTGCTATTGGTCTGTGCACATTTTCTTTTACTTCATCATTCAGTCTTGATAGGTTGTATATTATTAGTAATTTGTCTATTTCTTCTAGGTTAACTAATTGGCTGCTGTATTATTATTCCTAGTAGTCTCTTATGATCTTTTTTATTTCTGTAGTATCAATTATAATGTCTCCTCTTTTATTTCTGTTTTTATTTGTCTGAGTCTTCTTTCCTTTTTATTAGTTATTCTGATGAAAGGTTTGTCAATTGTTTACCTTTTCATAAAACCAAATCTTAGTTTCATTGATTTTTTTCTGTTGTTTTTCTATTCTCTATTTTATTTATTTCTTCTCTAATCTTTATTATTTCCTTCCTTCTGCTTACTTTAGGCTTAGTTTTGTTTGTTTCTTTGTTTTGTTTTGTTTCTAGTTTCCTGATGTGTAAGTTAGATTATTTATTTGAGATCTTTTTCTTTTTAAATGTAAGCATTTATTGTTATGAACATTTCTCATAGTACTTTTTTTTACTGTATCTCATTATTTTGGTATGTTATGTTTTTCTTATTTCGTCTCAAGATACATACTAATTTTCCTTTTGATTTCTTTTTGACCCATTGGTTGTTCAAGAGTGTTGTTTTAATCTCCAGATATTTGTGAATTTTTCACTTTTTCCTTTTGCTACTGATTTTCAGTTCTATTCATTGTGTTTGTAAAGATACTTGGTATAATTTCAGTCTTTTTAATTTGTTAAGACTTGTTTTGTGATGTAGCATGTGCTCTATGCTGGAGAATGTTCCATGTGTACTTGATAATATTGTGTTTTCTGTTTTGGATGGAATGTTCCACATGTATCTGTTAGGTCCATTTGGCCTACAGTATTGTTCAGGTCCATTCTTTCCTCACTGATTTTCTTTTTGGATGTTTATCCAGTATTGAAAGTGGGGTATAAAGTCTCCCATTAATATTGTGTTGCTCTGTATTTCTCCCTTCAGTTCTGTCAATGTTTGCTTTACATATTTAGGTGTCTTGATGTTAGGTACGTATATAAGTGTTACATCTTCCTGCTGCATTAACTGTTTTATCTTTATATAATGACTTTCTTTGTGTGTTTGGACAGCTTTTGACTTAATGTCTATTTGTTTGAAAAAAATAGAGCTACTCTGGTCTCTTTTAGTTTCCACTTGCATTGAATATCTTTTTCTATCTCTTCACTTCCAGCCTATGTGTGTCCTTAGATTGAAAATGAGTCTCTCATGGGTAGCATGTAGTTGGGCTTTGTTTTTTACCCATTCATCCAGTCTATGTCTTTTGATTGGAGAATTTAATCTATTTACACTCAATTTAATTATTGATAGGAAAGAACTTATTATTGTCATTTTTTTATTGTTTTCTGTATGTATTATAGTTCTTTTGTCCCTTGTTTTCTCTCTTGCTGTCTTCCTTTGTGATTCATTGATTTTGTGATAGTAATATACCTTAATTTCTTTCTCTTTTTTTGTGTATATCTTCTATAGGCATTTTGTTTGTGGGCACTATCTTACATAAAATATGTTGTGGCTATCAGTTATTATAATCTAATAAAAACTTAACTTCAATTACATACAGAAACTATACACATTTAGCTCCCCCACACATTTTGTATTAATGATATCACAACTTACATTCTTTAATTGTGTATATCTGTTGACAATTTTTGTAAATGTAGTTATTTTTAACACTTTCATATTTTAACTTTCATACCACAATTAAAAGTAATTTACAGACCACCATTTCAGTGTTAATAGTGTTCAGTATTTGTCTATATATTTACTTTTACCAAAGAGTTTTATACTTCCACATGTTTCTGTGTTGCTGTTTAGCATCCTTTCTTTTCAACTTGAAGACCTCCCTTTGGCTTTTGTTTTAAGGCAGGTTTACTGGTGATGAATTCCCTCAGATTTTCTTGGTCGGGAAAAGTCTTTATTTCTCCTTCATTTTTACAGGAATTTTTTGCCTGATATAGATTTGGTTATGCTTCCCTGATTATTCATGTTCCTTGTAGCTTTTCATTGATATCTGTGCATTGGAAGAAACAACCATCTCCCCAGTTTTTAAGGACTGGCTTCCACAAGGAAAGCCCTTCACCAGTCAACCTGGCTAGAGATTCTGTAAGCCTGTCAATCCTTTTCTATGAATGAGTCTTATCTGAAACTATATGTATTGATTCCCAATTAGAGGAAATTTACTGGCTTTCCTTCATTCATAATTTGATATAAGGGTCTAAGGAATTGCTCCACTGAGAAGATAATATTTGAGAAATAAAGGGAAGGAGCCACACGTCTTCCTGGAGTAAGACTTTTCAGATAGAGGGTAGAGCAAGTCTAAAGGCCCTGACCAGAGAGCACGGCTGATGTGTTGTGGAAACAGCAAGGGAGCCAAGGTGGCTACTGTAAGTAATATAGAAGGAGAAGAATATAGAATATAAGTCATAAGAAGTAACAGATATTCTTGACACATAGAGTCTTAGTGAGTTTAGGTTTACTCTAAGTAAAACAAGAAGTCTTGGAGGGCTTTGAGCAAAGGAGATAATGATTTCATTTATGTGTTACAAAAGAACAATTTCTCTGCTGCTGCTTATTAAAAGTAAACCTGGGTGATGGCAGGGCAAGAAAAAAATAGCTATAACAGTTAGGAGGCTACAACAATAAACCAAGTGAAAAGTGACGGTAACTTGGATGACAGTGGCAGAGTGTAGCTGGTGAGAAATGCCTGGTTTGTGGAGATGTATTGAAGATAAAACCTACCAAATTTGCTGATAGATTTGACAGGGGGGTTAAAAGAGAGAGAGAGGCCAAGGATTACCCAAAGTTAGTAATAAATGACAAGTACCAGGGATTTGTCTTTCTTGCCTGCTAAATTTTTATCAAGTGGATCTCAGAACTTTAATTGAAATCAGATGTCAACTCCGAACCCAACTGATAGTTGAATACAACCAAGTAAGGTGTCTGCTGGAAAAGATTCTGTGGTTCTGGGGAGATAGAGTGCCAACTGCTGATCTTGAAAACATCTAGAATTTGTCTAAAACTGGAAACAGCCACTGACAATTATGTTTTACAGAAGAAAAATTTTTATTGACTATTAAAAAAATAAGAATTGGGAATGAGGTAGGAGACTCAAAATCTCTGAGACATAATATTTGAGGTGGGTGGATAATTTTGATCACCTTGGGACAGGAGAGGAAGGGGGATAGATCCTGCATGTGAAATTTGAAACAGCAGCCCAGGTGACTCATACATTACCCCTCTTCTCCTTTCACCTCTCATTTCTCCTTGAGCACCCCCTGGAATTGCAACTTTGCATGGATTTTTTTTTTTTTTTGGAGAAAGATAAAAATTATCTGTTCAATAGTTAGAAGCAGTTGTATGTTACATTCAAGAAATTGCAAGTTAAATTTGGCTGCAGTGTAAAATACATAATGTAAATGAGGAGAGTGGCAGGGGATGAGGTAATAAAATTAGGCAGAATTCGAGCTCTTGTGTGGAAAAGGGAAACTTTTCTGTACAAAGAATTTATAACTTATATTGTGATTTATTACATGTACTTTATTTTATGTATGTGTTTGTGTGTATGTTTGAAGGTATTTAGTTTTGTCTTGCATTGTAGGGTAGTGGTTAAGTATAGGCTTTGGAGTAGGAATACCTAGGTTTGAGACAACTGTACAATTTGTGGACAAGTTATTTAATTCATGTGATTTATTCTCAACAATTGTATCTGTCTCAAATGGTTCTTTGCAAAATTTAAATTTTACATATATTTAAAGTTGTGGTATGTTTTAAGCACTCAATAAGTGTTACCTATTTTTTTCTTTTGTTCTCAACTGTATTCTGGATAGTAGATGTTGCCAGGCAAGTGAGCTTCAGATAAATGAGGCATTAAGGTATGTGTATGCCTTTAATGTTGTTCAGAACTCAATTGAAAATTTCATCAGAGCTTTAAAAGTCGATTGATTGATTTTTATACTCCAATATGCATTTCACAGGCTAAAAACTTTACTAGTCTTCCATGTATGAGCAGTAAATGTTTTGCAACTTCCTTTTTAAAGACAGATTGCTGTTATCTGTATTCCTTGTGTCAGAAGAATGTGCAGTTAGAAAAGTATTTATGCTCAGCAGTGGCCCACCATTTATACTTGCAAAGTCTCTGTCAATAATGTCAGGAAAGATGAGAGTAGGGTTGAGCAAGTTTTAATATTTAGTATTTGTGCATAATATTGTATGATAGCAAACTACATAAACTTATGCCAGTTATATTTTTGATCTTGAATATTCAATAATGCCATGGGGTTCACTTCATATGGTATGGTTATAAAATATATAAACGTAATTTTTCATTTTTTAGAGTAATCATTTCTTATTAAAGGGGAGAGAGGAACAAATTATGTTGGACAATTATCTTCAAATTTTCCTATAACAGTTAACAGTTTATAAAGCAGTGTGTTATTAATGTGACTTCTAGGGGTTTCCTAACTAGCAAAATACCAATCTCACTACCCACATTATACTTTAGGATTGAACCATAAAGGGGATAAAATGAAGGCGTCGCATATCTCATTACACAGACCTAAGAGGTAGTGATGTAGCAAAGGCTACAAAATTACTGTGGATCATCAGAGCCAAACAGAAGTAGATGAAATAGGAATAGTTTATTAGAACCAGTCAATCCGAGAAAGCAAAGGATTTAAATCAAAATTATAATAGAGAGGTTAAAAGAGAATGTGCCCTGTCTGAGCAATGGAAGAAAAAATATTGTTATAAAAGGAAGAGCTAGCCAAAATGGAATTCATATGTGAATGATTTCATGAAATTAGAAATGCAGGTCTGCAAATGTGTAAATATGAGAATTTTTATATTTATATCAATTTTTTAAAAGGAACTTGGATAGAACAATTAAAGTTATATTTTTAATATGAATTTTAGCTTTTATCCCCAAACATAAGGAGTGAAACTTCTACTTTTCATTATGGTTGTCTTATGGGTAAAATTTTACAAGTATAATTTTATTTTGTATTTAGAAAGTAAGACACTTATTCTTTATGACAATTTTCTCTTACATAAACTGACAGCACTGAATCAGATGCCTTTTATATTTGCTTCTTGTTTCAAAGTTTTACTATTACATGAAACATGATTTTCCACTGGAAAGAAAAGACTCTCCACCTCTCCAAACTACAGTTGTTTTAGGTGTTTTATTTTGTAATTTGTTAAAACCTTTAGTAATATTTGTTTGTGATGCTGTATTTGATTTCTTATCCTTCTCCAGTAATTAGTTAAATATGAATTGTCCTTAAATCTCAAGTTACATTCATAACTTCAAGTCATCCTTCCACAAGTTCGTACACTAACATATCTTTGCTTGTAATAAATATTTTATTAACATGCTTATATGCTTATATTTGTATGCCTCTCTCTGTACTTAATAATAGACATACATTGTAAAATTCAAATACAATTCCACTTATTTGTATGCCTCTCTCTGTACTTAATAATAGACATACATTGTAAAATTCAAATACAATTCTGAGTATGTCAAATTGTTTTTAAACTCACAAACTTATAGCTTCAATATTCACAGAGAGGCTTTGTTTTTTTGTACAAAGCAAAATCTACGTTCCTAATGTTTACTTTGTGGAAGTTTGAGGAAATGTACTCCCATCTTCAGTTACAATTTGCTATCTGAAATGATCATTTTGATATAGCTATCAGTAGTCCCTTTTGATAATATTGTATAGATGAATAGAAATAGAAGATTCATTTCACTTATGTCAACATTAGCAGAAAATAATATGACAGTGCAAGACTCAAGGGATTCATCTGACATTATTGAACAATCTCTTACTCTAGGAACTGCCTTTTACTGGGCTTACTACAGACACATTACACAAAAGAAGGTCTACTGATGGCCTTTGAACAATCTAAGACACTGTTCTATTCATTTTAGGAAAGATGCCCTAATGGGATGCAAATAATTTCATCTTGAAATCTTAGTCAAAAGGCTGAAAAATATTTCTTTTGTATGGTTCTTTGAAAGATCCTTTACAATGACCATTCACATCAATGCTGTATCCCCTGTGAAAAAGAATCCCCTGACATAAAATACAAATTAACATTTTATTATTCAATTTAAAAGGCAATGAAATACAAGAGAGGTTTTAGTTTCCTGGGAAATGAACTTGAACAAGACAGCAAAATATACCTAACAAATAGGTAGGGGATTTTAGCTTCTAAAAAGATAGGAAATTTTTTCATATAAAAATTGTTTATTAAATAAATTTACTTATCATTTCTTTTTTCATGAAATAATGAAAAAATAACTAAACATGGATATAACTGGAAAACACAGACATATATAATAACTTTATATAACTTTCATAATAGTCTTTCAATATGTTATAGTATGATGTAGATTTTTAAATTAAATTAAATTAAATTAAATTAAATTAAATTAAATTAAATTAAATTAAATTAAATTAAATTAAATTAAATTAAATTAAATTAAATTAAATTAAATTAAATTAAATTAAATTAAATTAAATTAAATTAAATTAAATTAAATTAAATTAAATTAAATTAATTATTAATATACTGAATGTGAGACTTGAAAACTTCAGTTACACAGACATGTACAAGGATATTTCAAAAAGTTAATGGAAAAAAAAGAGAATTAAAAGGTAATACAAATCTTTCCATATAATAAATTATTAATATACTGAATGTGAGACTTGAAAACTTCAGTTACACAGACATGTACAGGATATTTCAAAAAGTTAATGGAAAAAAAAGAGAATTAAAAGGTAATACAAATCTTTCCATTAACTTTTTGAAGTGAAACATGATTTTTAACTTTTTGAAGTATCCTTGTATAATGTTACATTTGAAGTTAATGCATGGACTGAAAGTTGAGCAATTGCTATCCATAAAAATTTGGGATTGCAAAGGATAAGTTGAACTGTACTGTGACCTGGATTCAATCAAAATGCAGTAGGAGAAAAAATGTTGATGAATTATGGTGAAAATAAATTTTATTTTGAACAGTATTAGTTTCTTTTCAGTGATCTTCTTTGACATTTAATAGATTTTTTCAGTCATGCACAAATAGAAGAAGAATGTAAGTGGAATGAAAATATAATACTTTTTGGCACCCAATGAAACGTTAAACCATGCCAAGGAGAGCTTCTGTATGTGTCCATTTCACCCATGAATGCTTCAGCTCTCCAGACCTAATGTGGATGGAAGCAGTTCAATGGCTGGTCACCTGGGCTGTTCACGTTGCAGAATAGGGCTATGAGGTTGCTGACTTCAGGATGCACCACTGAATTCTGCAAATAAATCAGTTGATTTCAATTTGAGGAAGAGGGTTTTCAACTTGCTACAGTTTTGTGAGGTAAATTTGAACAGCTGTTTCTTTATAGATGTTTCTGCTCCAAAATTAACTCACACATAATTTTTGTCATGGGTGTTTTTTTTCTTTGAAAGAGAAGTGCTCATTTGTTTTTAATACTTGGAAGAATTTTAAACCTATAAAATGCACAAAAAAACATGAGTATTTATATACATTAACCAGTTCTGTTCAAATTTAATATTTTGAATACTTGCATCAATTTTTTCCCTTTTGACATAATAAGTCATTAGAAATGTAGATGAAGCCTCCTACAAAACCCTCCTTGAGATTCCCTTTTTTTCCTTACATCTGAAGACATGACAATCCTAAATTTGGATGTGATTTACCATACCATATTTTTATTACATACATATAATTAATCATGTATACATATATAATGTGCATGCATATCCTGTTTTGCATGTTATTAAATATTTTACAAATGCTGTCACCCTGTATTTTCTTCAGATTACTTGTGTTAATATTATTGCTTCAATATCTATTTATATTTACATTCATACATGCAGCTTTCATTTATTTTCACAATTTCATAGTAATTTACTATTAGAATGTATTAGAATTTACTCATTCCCTTATTATTGAATAATTAAGTTATTAGACTTTCTTATTAAAATTCAATGAACTTTATTATAAATATATCCTGGCTACATATTTAACAGCTTTATATATACATGTAGAATTATAGAATTACATGTTTACAATCAGAATTTTCTTTCTATTGAATGTTTGATTTAACCTACTTGTTATACCATTATGTATGTGATATGTTTATGGAAATTCAAAAAAATTTTATTCAGTTTACTTAATGGTTATAAAATGATTATTTAACATCTTTATCACTTCTTCAATAAATTTTGCTAAGTTATGTTTTTCAGGAAATTATTTTACTTCTTGTGAACTTTCATATTTATAGACAAAGTTTTATAATTGTATTCTGTACAATTAGACCTTTAATTATATATTGGCTATGTCTTTTCAATCCTAGCAGAATCTATTGATATTTTCTCAGCATTTTTCTTAATTAGTTTTGCCAGAGGCTTGTAGTTTTTATTGGTCTTTTCAGAGAATCTTTATCTAATTTTATTTACCCTTTCTATTGCTTCTTTTCATTTTGTTAGTTATGTTTCCATCTTAATTGTTTTCTTCCTCCTGTTTCTTTGGATTTAGTATTTTATTTTTCAAAGTGACTTAGAATGGTAATTTCTATCAGTAATTTTCTATTTCATTTCTTCTCATATATAAACTTGTAAAATTCTAAATTTTCCTTTAAATACCATTCTAAGTGCATCCCACCATTTTTGACAAAGTATTTCTTTTGTTACTCCAATTCAAATGTTTTCTTCTTTTCTCATGATTCTTTTGATCCATGTGTATTTAAATGTTTGCTTCTGAAATTCTCAAAAATGAATATTTGGGGCTAATTTTTAATCTTTTAGTTCAATTACTATATTTTTAGAAAACATGGTCTATAAATGGCATCTTTATTATCCCTTTAGATTTACTTTGCAGAATAAGTACAGATGTATAGATATATTAAATAAACAAACATAAACATAGAAATGTATAAAGACATATATGTTACATAGATTTAGTTATTATTGCTATTGTTATTATTACTGCTACATATTAAACAATTGCTTATTTGCCACTTTCTTGCTTACTTTTACCTTTCTTGGAGGGTTAATTTCTTTCTTGCTAAAATATGTTGTTAACTACAGTGGTTCTCAAACTTGGTTGCACATTGGAATCATTGACAGAGTTTTGAAAAAATACTGGGGACAAAGCAACACCCACAGAGATTCTGATTTAATATATCTGAGGTGTGGCTTAATGCTGAGAATTTTAAGGATATGTGTACTCCCATGTTTATTGCAGCATTATTTACAATAACCAAGGGTTGGAACCAGACTAAATGTCCATTATCAAATGAGTGAATAATGAAACTGTGGTATATCTACACAATGGAATACTACTGTGCTGTAAAAAAGAATGACATACTACCATTTGCAGCAACGTGGATAGACTTCAAGAAATTATATTAAGTGAAATAAGCCAGGCATAGAAAGGGAAATACTACATGTTCTCACTTATATGTGGGAGCTAATTCAAGTAAATAAATAAGTATACAAACAAATAAACTGGGGAGGGGGACACAACAATCACAAAAATTCTTTGAACTTGTTAAGATAAGTGAACAGATATGATGTTGATGGGAGAGAGGGGGAAAAGGAGAAATTAGAAAACGGACATGAAAATCAACTACATTGTATATTGATAAATTAAAACAGAAAATAAGCAAAATTAAATTTAAAGCTCAGGTCTTAAATGTAATAAATTTTAAAAATATTAAACACCCATTATATAATAAAAAAATATTCAAAATATTTAGTTTTAGATGTTTATCCCCTACATTATAAATACCACATTTAAAAAGGCAAAGCTTATGACATATTTTTATCAGAATCAAGTTTTGCAAAAACCCCTAAGAAATAATATATCTTCTTTTAAAGGAAAGGGACAGACAGAAGGAACTTTAAAAAAAGATGAGAATTTGTTTTCTAGATAATTAAATTAATTTCTTTATAATAAAACCTCTTTAGTAAAATGTATTACAACCTTAAAAAATAAATTAAATAATAAAATTTCAAATGGTTCTGTGGTCAGTTAGAATTGATAGGCCGACTCTTGTAATACTTTTTCAAGTGTTGTTTGAAAATGTCTGCAGGTGCCCAGGATATAAAGTGCCAGGCTGACACTGCGCTTTGAGGATATTGCTTTGTTGCGTGCTTCCTAACATGGCCATTGAGAAACCTGCACTTGAGATAGTTGTTCTATGCTTGTCTGTGCCTTTATCTCCTTGGTTGCTTTTAAGAGTTTCTATTTGCCTTTAGTCCTCTGCAATTTCACTGTCATGCTTCCTGATATCTACTTATTTATATTTATTTTTCTCCAGATTCATATAATACTTAAAACTAGGGATTTATTTATTTTATCGAAACTGAAGTAAATTCAGCCATTTATTCTTTGAATATTACCCCACCCATTTGTGGCCTGGTCATTATTATTACTATTTTAATAATATCTTCTTTCCTCTTGTTTCCGGATCTCTTGTTACTATTAATTATCTTGAACACATCTATTTAAAAGACAATATCGGGAAAAATCATGTTATCTAAAATGTTCATTATTGAGCACTTGTATTTATTGTCTGTGAACTCTTGGTCATGGGTATTTTATAGTTTGAATTACAAGTTTATCTTTAGTGAGGCTTATATGTCTGTGGGTGTTTTGAAAGTATTTTTCTTCAGTTCTCTTTGCACTTGCTTCTGTTTGATTCCCAAGGTT